>NC_056727.1:1146155024-1146221600 GCF_019279795.1 Protopterus annectens
ATGAATTTTTTTGTTATGAAAGATGTCCCCGCTGCGCTCTGATGAACTGTGTTTAGACCTGCTAAGCACCACATAAACATGATAATGGCTGCCAATGTTTGTGTGCTGCTTGGCTCTGTTTGGCTGATTTGCATGCTGCTAAGCTCCACTAAGACTATGGTTCTGTGAGTATTCGCGCTTCTCAGCTCAGCTGCACTGGTATGTACAGTACTAAGCAATGCGGTGCTTTTTTGAATCTTGCCCAGTGACGTGTAAGGGTGGAAAAACAAGCTATATTAAGCCCAATAGGCAGGAATACAGCAGAATCCATTGGAATTCTATCACTGATAGTATACAATGCCTGGCGGTGGTGAAGGTGCGGTTTCAGGCATAGTGTTGGGGAATTCTGGAGTCTGGGGTTATGGTTGGGCTCCTTGTACAAAACCATGCGCAGACAGGTTGCTGCAGGGAAGTTTCCAGGGCTTGGAGTGTAAGGCAGAGGCCTGGAACTGGCTGGCCAGAGAACTCACCAGTGTCACTAGTATCTTACGCACAGGTGAGCAGTGTTGTCACCACCATGATGACCTGAAAAGAGAAAGAGGTCTCTTGGACACATGGGTCCAAGAAGCGAGAACAGGGAATGCCCCACAAATATTTAAGTACTTTTTCCTTGGTTTTACCAATATGTAGTCTGAATGTCTGTACAACTGGTATGCATAATGGTGTGCTTCTCTCCCAACAGCTGCATCTGAGAGGGCTCGTTATGTTGATATGCATGCCAGGTGCTTGGCCATGTTGCGCCATAAGTGTGGTGAGTACAGATGTATTATGCTAACTGTAGTGAAATAAGTAAGAGAGTAAAGCATCAACTACAATAAAGTATATACAGTAAAGGTTGCAGTCCAATAAATGTGGAACTAGATCTGTATTGAAATAAGTGAAAAATGTCAAATGTAGTGCAATAAAAGCATGAAACAATACCAATAACTGCATTAAAATATACACAATAAAGTTTGTAGTGCAATAAATTTGGAATTAAAGCTGTACTGCAATGAATTCATAATGCCAACTGTAGTGCAGTAAAAACATGAAACAATACCAATAACACCTAGGAAAATGATGTAAATCAGGATTGTGCTGTCATAATGATTGCAGCAGAGCTGTATGCATTAAGGCTGTAAGGTAAGGAGCTGTAGTCAAGTATAACACTGTAATAGCTGTAGAATGCAAATCTAATTGCTGCAAATTATATTAGTTAACTCATATAAGTACTGTTCAAGGCTGTCTCTAGGCCAGCATTCATCACATAATGCTCTGCCATCCACAGAGCTCAGGTTGTTGTTGTGTCTTTTGGCCTTTCCCGGTTAGGGTTTGCCACAGCAGAACTCCGGTCCGCTAATGATTGACAGTAGATTTTTACATGCCGAGTTGCCAGCTCTGACGCACAACCTTCAACGAAGGTACGCCCATTCATGCATCTCTCCACACAGAAGATGCTCTAGCTGAGAATCGAACAGGACAACATCTTAATGTGAGGCGACAATGCTACCACAGCACCACCACCGCGGTTCAGGTAATAAAGGTATACGAGTGAGGTAGCCCACTCCATGAGCTGATATTGTTTGTTGACTTCACAGATATGATACTGAAATATAGCTTGCCTATTATCTGCATTATGCTTGTATTTCATGCCCGTGCATTCTACTGTCACTTTAGTCTAGTATAACACTGTAGTACTACTACCAGGTCATATTATGGTTATAAGCACAATCCCCATAAAATGTCAGTTAGTTGGTAATCAGCAGTGACTAGGTAGCTTAGTTTGTTAAATGCTCTGTATAAAGTTCATTTTGCCACACACAGTCCAGGGTTCAAATCCAGTGGTATGTACCAGTAAATATTACAGCAGCAGTCACGTAATACTCACAAATTCTCTCTTCACAGGAACTACAGGTAAATGAGTGAGGTAGCCCATATTATGAGTAGATAATTCTGTGCTCAGATGTCACAGACTGTTAAAATCGCTAGCAAAAATGTGTTCATCAGCAATGTTCAGTCAGAAATAAAATGTGTAATCCCAGTATGGCCATATGCCTGGAGTATCTGTTAAAAGTTGCTGCATTCAATTAATACATCCTATGCAGATGTCCCCTGCAGTCTCTGCTATAGGGTTCTATTCCTATGCCTGTCCACCAAAGCATGACAGCTGTTTAGTGTCTGTACTGTACACATACATGTCTCTCAAGTGTCACGAATTCATGTTATGTTATTAATAGTGCATAATCTGTCTGTCACAGGATTACCACAGAAATGATTACCTAGATTGCAAAGTATCACCAAACTGGCCCACAGAACAGCCTGATAGTTACCCTGGCTCTGCCGTAATGACAGAGCTGCCACAGCTGGCACAGTTACATGTACAGCTTGTTGTCCTCCAAAGTGTTTGCACTTCCCCCTATTTGTTCTAGACAGCAGCAGCTGCAGCTTGTAGCACACACACCTGTTTGTAAAGGTAACTACTACACACCTACCATACCTCCCAACCACCTAGCACAAGGGATCCAGACACAGCCATACTTAATGGGGGACAAAGGTCCAGAGACTGGGACATGTTTACAGTTTGCTCCTACATTGATAGTAAGTTGATACTATAACATTTATTGCATTAGCATGCATATTCAGAGGGGTGTGAAGTCTGACACTCAAATGTGTGTCTTCCATTACTGACCTCAGCCTACAATGTTTGCCAGTGAATTCCCAGATGACCACAATGTCATGGGACACTGACCACACATATGAAGAGAAACTGTGGACATACTGTATAAATCTCTACAGTTGACAGTTATGGTACTTATCCCCTGAGATGCTGTAGTCTCCACACCTCAGTAATATCCATCTTAGCAGCTAAGAAAGGGGCCCACATCTACATGAAGACCTTATATATTGCACTGTGGTGGCATGTCATTGGCTAATGATAGTGCAGTTCATCTGTTTTTGTTAGAAAAATATGTATTAGTAATATGCATGCTTAGTGCATTGAGGTTTAAAAGGGTTAATACATTTATTCTGTTCACACTGCATTAATCTGCACAGCTATTAGAAACTTAACAAGAAGCATTCTGTTTTCTGCTAATGTCAGCAAATAACAAAAAGTGTTTCAGTTCTACTAGTGTCATGAGACTTAACAAAGAGTTATTGATTTTCTGCTTATGCCATGAGAAAGTACACAGCTGTTAGAAGCTTTGATAAGGAGCACAATGGATGCTTGAAAGTATAAACCATAGTCAGCATTACTTGTACCTAAGCTAGAAATGTACCTTGAATCTAGGCAAAATGTAACACATATATTAGAACTGCACAACTGAAGAATTGAAAGTTTGTGGTGGGCTAAAATAAGCCCCAAGGCCAGGTTGTTTTTCTCGATTGTTTTGTAAATCAGCAGTTATTCTCAACTAGTCAGCAATTAGTCTAGTAACATTTTCTGTAGAACAATACAGAAAGCTGTGTCTAACTAAGTCAGCAATAGAAGTAACATTTCTGTGTAACATGGAAAGAACTGTATAAAAATGCCATACAAATTATTAATGTCCAGACAAACCATTCTGCCAGCATGCTTTGTCACCTTGCTGCAAGTTAATAAAGGGTGCCTTACTTGAACCTTACGTGAATTGGTCTTTGAAGTTTTTTTCTTTTGACAGATTGGTCCTTCGGACCGGAACCCCCTCTTCACCTCGCATCAGATGGGCCAGGTGGTTGAAACCATATGGGGAAGAAACCAAATCGGTTCTTCTTATTTGAAAAGCCCTCTGACTGAATTGTTGTTCAAAATAGGCCAGCCACTTTCTGATCTGTGACTGAAGGATGGGTCTCTGCGAATCAGGTGATCAATCACATAGGCTCAGGTAAGGTGAATCTACTTTTTCCTGTTTTCTGTTTTAGATCAGGGACCAGATTTGTATTGTTTCTGTCAAGACTGTATTTTTGCTTACAAGTCAGGGACAGAAAAGATTACTGTTTTGTCATAGATCAGGAGAAACAGAATAAGTAGGCAGTCATTCTGAAGAGACTATAACAAAATCCGTGGTACCACGTTAAAAAAAAAAATCTAAGAGGTTACGTAATGATCAAAAGGGTAGAACAAAATGGGTAATAATTGCACAAAAAGACCCCAAAATCTGCCGTTAACAGAAGACGCAAAATACATGCAGTCACAGCGCGCCGACAATATTAAATATTATTCAAAATGGGTTAATACATATGAATTTGATGGAAAATTAGAAAAATCCTCGCTTATCAAACTTATCACACAACTCAAAACCGATTCCAAAGGTCGGGTAAAAAAGCAACGTAAATTAGGAATTCCTCAGGCACACAGGTGGATTGAGGAAGTAAACCGTAGGGAACAAAAGAACAAAAATTCAAAAGCAATGTTTTTAGATAAGGAGGACAATAACTTAGTAATAGCATCAGCACCTTTGCCTCCCTTACCTGAATATGAAGCAAGTGAACAGGTTAGTCCACCCCCACGATATCCTGTGGTCACTGAAGAAAGAGGCATTATGAAAATAAAACCGTATATTAGAGATCCCATCTGGACCAGGTCTCGAACAAGGGCAGGTAACTCAAATGAAGGCATTGAGTTATATCAAATGGTTAAGAATTCACGATCTATGAGTAAAGAAGAAATATGCCCACTTATAGAAGTACCCAATTCTCAGGCAGGACAAGATAATCAGGACCCAACTATTTTAGTGTATAGACCTTGGACTCCGGAAGATATCCGGAAAGCCACTGAGGGAATTCCCCATCCAAAAGTTAATTTTAGAAAATTCTCAGAAGATTTACAAGGAATGAGGCTGAGTTATAACCTAAACAGAGAAGAGGTAGAAAAAGTAGTTAGACAAATTGTGGGGCCAGATTGGCACATGATTAGTGGCAACTGGAATCCCTGTGATGCTGCACAAAGACCCCTCCCACATAACAGCGCAGAATTAGACAACAGAGTAAAAGGTCTTACAGACCGCATCTCTGAAAAATGGAAGCCTAGGGAAGACTGATCTTGCATTAATCAATGCATCCAACAAGAAGGTGAAACTATTGACCGGTATTATGCCAGACTATTAGAATGTTTTAATAACCACTGTGGAATGCAGGTTCCTGAAGATCAAACACAAGATTCCCCATATGAACAGCAGTTAAAGAATGCATTTTTAAAGGGCAGTATTGCACCTATAAGCAGTTTTATTACAAAACACATGGTAGACCATCGTACAAGCAGGTTACAGTCATTACTTGAATATGCTAGGCATGCCGAAAGGCATTTTAATAGCAAAAAGAAAAAGAAAGCTCAAGTATTTTCTGTAGAAGATGGAGCAGAAGTTTATGTAGTACAGTCCGGGAAAAGGGCAAGAAAAATGCACAGGGAAACAAACAATCTGATCAACGATCAGAGGACTTTGAAGGGTGAAAGAAAAGGGGTGAATGTTTTAAATGCGGTAAAAAGGGACACTTGGCAAAGGATTGCAGGAAAAACAAGAAGGCAACAACGGAAGACAAGAAGGGTGAGGACTGACTATATGGTAGTCAGGAATCACTAGAAAGGGTTAGCAAAGAAAGGACAAATGAGAATGTGATAGAGGGAGTAGAGGATGTGACAGAAGAGATAGAGGAAGTGCAAGAAGTTAGTGACAATGAAGAAAATGAAATATTAGATCTAGCTTTATTGAGCTTGGAGCTCTATTTAGCAGACACAAAACCAGAAGTTACATTCTTGGTAGAAGGGAGGGAAGTCAAATTCTTGTGTGACTCAAGGGCATCACGAACCCTGATACATCCCTCCAAACTGCCAGAAAACACAGAGTCTCCTGATTACGTACTGGTAAAAGCAGCTAATGGACAGCTGTATTGGGAGCTCCTCTCCCATAATATTGCAATAACTGATCCAGTTTCAGGATTGACTCAGAAAAGCAAAATTGTTGTTTCTGCAAAATGCCCAGTAAACCTCTTGGGCAGAGACCTAATGCAACTATTTGGTATAGCAGTAGTCCCAACCATGCAGGGTATGGAAGCACAGCAACAAATTGATACCTTTGCAGTGCAATCGGAGGGTGAAATGTTTTATTGGTACAGCCAAGACTTGGTTATGACTGGTCCAGGGACTGTGACCGAAGAATTAATGAATGTAGCCATCAGCAAGTTCTCCTCCCTTGACATTGATAAGCAACACCTGTTGCACTGTAACCTGCATTATTGTAACACACCAGGACCTGACAAGGAATATGAGTAAGAATTGTTTAAAAATCATGCTAACAAATTGATATTGCATAATCTGTACTGGGACACAAAAGGGAACAGTGTAACCAGCTGTTCATTGCCCCAGGAGTTCTTTACACTTTATCAGTCTAATCAATTACCACATGTTAGCTTAACCAAGAACAAAAATATAGAATGGGCAGACCTAGGAGAAAAAGTCACGAGATGGGAGAAACAGACAGAATTAGAACTGTCAGAACAGGGAATACAAATACAGAAGCTGAATTGGATAACTCAGACCCACCCAGCAGTACACTTGCAGTCTAGCAAGGACAGCTGATTAGCACTCCTATTAAAGGAGAAAGAGAATGCCTTACAGAATATACCAGAAACTCTCTGGTCAACAGGAAAATCAGATGTAGGACTTATTCGTACAGCGTGACCAGTAACTATCACGCCAAAGTCAGCATTTAGACCACAAAAAGACAGCATCCCTTAAGAAAAGATGCAGAGGCGGGGATAAAGCCTATTATAGCAGCCTTACTTAAAGGAGGGATACTAGTAGAATCTCCCAATTCACCATGTAACACACCCTTATTTCCAGTTAAAAAAGCAAATGGAAAATGGCATATGGTCCAAGATTTACAAGCTGTAAATGATGCAGTAATACCAAGGGCACCTACGGTGCCAGACTCACACATCCTGTTGAATGATTTAAAACCTCAACAAAGTATTTTTCTGTGGTAGACATCAGCAATGCGTTATTTTCGATACCGATACACCCTGACAGCCAGTATTGGTTTGCACTCACATTTCAGGGGAAAAGGTATACATATACGCGACTACCACAGGGGTATTGTGAAAGTACAACAATATTCTCACAAGAAATGGCAAGCAACTTGGCGGGATTCACCCCACCAAGAGGCAGTCAGATTTTACTTTATGTTGATGATATCTTTCTGGCAGCCCCCACCCAGCAAGATTGTAGAGAGGATACCATAGCACTATTATGATTCTTAGCCACTGAAGGACATAAGGTGAATAAAAATAAACTGCAGCTTTGGAAAAAACAAGTCAAATACCTGGGATATGTAATATCCAAGGAAGATAGAACATTAGATGAGGACAGAAAAGTAGCAATATTGCAAGCACCAAAACCCACTACCAAGAAGGAAATTATGTCCTTCCTGGGTACAACTAATTTCTGCCGGAGCTGGATTCCAAACTATGCCTTGGAATCTGCACCTCTGACTGACCTCATATATAAGAAGCCTATGGCAGCACAGGATTTGTTACAATGGACACCAGAAGCAGAATTTGCTTTCTGCAAACTGAAGCAGTTAATAGCATCCTCATTAGTTCTAGGATTACCAAACTACCATAAACATTTTTTCCAAACTGTAGATTGTAAGCAAGGTTATATGACATCAGTGTTAACACAACAGCATGGGGATAAGCAATGCCCCATTGCTTACTATTCATCACAACTAGACCCAGTGGCACGGTCCTTACCTCACTGTGTACAAGCAGTAGTTGCAGCTGCAATGGCAGTACAGGCATCGGCCTCAGTAGTCTTATTCCACACTCTCACTTTGAGAGTGCCTCGTGCAGTCGCGATTATTTTACTACAAGAAAAGGTGGCAGATCTTTCCCCTGCTAGGCTTCTTTCCTTTATGACTATATTGTTGAGCCAACCTCACATGACAGTTGAGCGATGCATGACTTTGAATCCTTCTACTCTGCTCCCAACCCCTGCAGATGGCACACCACACCGCTGCCTGCAGGTAATTGAGCAAAAGACACTACCTAGAAAAGATCTCACGGATGTCCCCTTGGATGATACCGAGGTGACATACTACGTGGATGGTTCGTGCAAAATGGGTCCTGCAGGACAGAACCTAGTAGGATATGCAGTAGTTTCTGACACTGAGATTATAGAAGCAAAACCTTTACCACACAACTTATCTGCACAGGCAGCAGAATTGATTGTCTTGACACGGGCATGTACCTTAGCAAAGGGTAAATGTGTAAACATTTTTACTGACAGCCAGTACGCTTTTTCTACTGTACATATTTTTGTGCAACAGTGGAAAAAACAAAGAATGATAACATCTACTGGAAAACCTATAAATCATGCACAGTTTATTTTAGATCTTTTAGAATCTATTCAATTACCTCAGAAAGTAGCCATTTGTAAATGCACAGCTCACACCAAGCAACAAGATAGGATTTCAAAAGATAATGCGAAAGCTGATACAGCTGCAAAACAAGCAGCCACAGAAGTATTTCTTTTAAATGAGGAACTACAACCCTCTGAGATTTTAGACTTAGAAATGTTAAAAACAATGCAGACACTCACTACACAAGCTGCAAAACAAATATGGGTAAAACGAAAAGCAATTCTCGAAAAGGGCCTGTACATCTCTAAAGAAGGGAAACCAATACTGCCATCTAATTTGTTTAGATATGCAGCTTTGTTGAGCCATGGGCAGTGCCATGTCTCAACAGGGAGGATGGTACAGCTGATGAACCAGGTGTTCAGAACGTACAGATTTACAAACTACTCTAAAAAATTCTGTTTGACGTGTCAAATTTGCAATAAACATCATGCACAAGGGGTGTTAAAGTCCAAGCAAGGGAGTTTCCCTACACCACCATATCCATTTCATACTATCTGTATGGATTTCATAGAATTGAACAAATGTGAAAATAAGAAGTATTGTCTTGTCATTGTAGATATGTTTTCCAGATGGGTGGAAGTCTTTCCAACCAAAAATCCAGATGCAGCCATGGTAGCAAAAGTACTTGTCAAAGAAATCATCCCTAGATTCGGCATTCCGGAAAGGATCTATACAGCAGTTAAGTAAGCATTTTTGTATTTCTTTAAAAAATCATTGTGCATACCATCCGCAAGCTGCAGGGCTAGTTGAAAGGCATAATGGTATATTAAAAAACAAATTGATAAAGTTAATAGCTGAGACAGGAAAGAATTGGTTGTATTGTTTGCCCCTGGCACTGTTGGGCATGAGAACTGTTCTGACTGCAAAAAAATTGATTCCTTTTGATAAACTATCTGGAAGGGCTTATTATACACTCCAATGGAAACTTCTCATGTCCTCAGACCAGGAAGCTGATTTTACACTAGCTGAATATATGAAGAAAGTCATGAATTCTAAACATCTGTTGCAGTCAAATTCTGTTTCAGATAGAAAGCAAACCGAGACATCAGAGGTAGCAGTGACACCCGGGGACTGGGTGTGGATAAAAGTTGTAAAAAAGAAGAATTGGTCATCACCAAGGTGGGAAGGTCCATACCAGGTGCTTCTTTCGACACCCACTGCAGTCAAGATAGCAGAGCGAGCTTTGTGGATCCACCTGATGCACTGCAAACTAGTTAAAAACTTTGAACTGGACAAAAATCTTACCTCTCCATTGGGGACCTCAGCACAAGGTCTGGCTACAAATGGGGGGTCAGATCAATAGGACTGATCCGTCTCAACCCCAGTGAAGAAACCATCGGTGCTGAAGGTCCTATTAGGGCAGAGAGTAAGATCACATGTCAAAAGCAAAAATGATGGATTCCAGAAAAATCCAAATACACCTACTCGGAAGAGTCAGAGAAAACAGGAATGCAGAACAACTGTTTGCTCAGAATTATTGCATAATCATCCTGTTGACTGTACTAGTGAAAATAATCTTTTTGTTGTGGCCATTCCTTTTCCCAACCACACAAACTGAACTGAATAAGCGTGGAGAGTTGCACATAGAGTGGCACCCAAACTTCAACACTTACCAGGCAATCAAATATGTGTATGCTGAGACCTTCAATGTTTTGAATTGCTGGATTTGCACAGCTTTGCCAACAGCATAAGGGGGGTTATTGTTAACTTCAGTCCCCCTAGAAGCCAACAAAACCTGGGAAAACTTAGTCTATGATACATCAGATGTCACATCACAAGATAAAGTTGCATTGCACTTGTCTGTTCGACAGAAGGGGACTGTGTGTTTTTACAAAAATGATACAGTTCAGGTGGGTTGGAGCAATTGCAATGTGACTGTTCCCTGTAGATGCTACAGTAAAACTGACAACACAGGTTCCTATTGCAACACAAGCTATGATTCATTTTTTGAACTGATGCATAGGACAACTGATGAAGTAAAACATAATGCTGACCTCTATAAACAACTGATGTATAGTTGACAAAAAAATGTTTCATCCCGAGCCAGGACATAGTAAAGTTACTACCAAAGTAGAAGATTGCTACTTTGTATGAGGTAGGAAAGCATATAAGTGGTTACCTGAGAATTGGTCCGGCAGTTATTTGTGGTACCTGGTTCTGGTCATACGACACACAGCAGTTTTACCTCAGGGGAAAATTCAGAATGTTCGATGAGAAATCAAGAAACCTATCAACCCAGTGGGGCAAATCAATGCAGGCTGGAAAAACCATCATGCTGTGAACCTAGGGAAAAATGGACTGTCACATATGGACTTGGGTGATACCATCATCTCGTGGGCAGGTGTATTGCCAGCATATGGAACAACGAAATCAATCTGGGAACTGAGAAAACTGTCTAAACTTCTCAAAATAATGAGCAATGCAACCTTTTCTGCTCTAGAATTGGTGACTGATGAACTGACTGCCATGAGAACTGTAGTGCTTCAAAACCGCATGGCTCTTGACTTCACCCTCGCGACGAGAGGAGATACTTGCGCTTTAATCCAGGAGGAGTGCTGTTTGTATGTTCCTGACCACAAACACGAGATAGACAATCACCTTGAGGTAATTCAGCAGGTGTCGGCTATGACCAAGCCAGGACCAAATCCATTGATGGACTTTTTCCAGAGATTGTTTGGGGGTGGGGCAGTATCCTAATGAACATCCTGATTGCCATCTGTGTAGCAATGATCCTGCTGGTGGTATGTGTGTGCTGCTGCATCCCCTGCATGAAAAGACTGATTAAAGACTTTATAGACATGTCAGTTTCAGAAACCTTATACCAAGGTGCTGAACTTGAAGAATTGTTGAAAAATTGAAAATGCTTTCATAAGTTTAAACTGAATGACTCTCTTAACTGCAAATCCTGAGTAGGAAGAGGTTAGGGGAAGAAAAAAAAATGATTTATGCTTATTTTGAAAGTAGAATAAAAGTATTAAAAGGGGGGGAAATGTTAGAAAAATATGTATTAGTAATATGCATGCTTAGTGCATCGAGGTTTAAAAGGGTTAATACATTTATTCTGTTCACACTGCATGAATCTGCACAGCTATTAGAAACTTAACAAGAAGCATTCTATTTTCTGCTAATGTCAGCAAATAACAAGAAGTGTTTCATTTCTACTAGTGTCATGAGACTTAACAAAGAGTTATTGATTTTCTGCTTATGCCATGAGAAAGTACACAGAAGCTTTGATAAGGAACACAATGGATGCTTGAAAGTATAAACCATAGTCAGCATTACTTGTACCTAAGCTAGAAATGTACCTTGAATCTAGGCAAAATGTAACACATATATTAGAACTGCACAATTGAAGAATTGAAAGTTTATGATGGGCTAAAATAAGCCCCAAGGCCAGGTTGTTTTTCTCAAATGTTTTGTAAATCAGCAGTTATTCTCAACTAGTCAGCAATTAGTCTAGTAACATTTTCTGTAGAACAATACAGAAAGCTGTGTCTAACTACGTCAGCAATAGAAGTAACATTTCTGTGTAACGTGGAAAGAACTGTATAAAAATGCCATACTAATTATTAATGTCCAGACAAACCATTCTGCCAGCATGCTTTGTCGTCTTGCTGCAAGTTAATAAAGGGTGCCTTACTTGAACCTTACGTGAATTGGTCTTTGAAGTTTTTTCCTTTGACAGTTTTGGTTGCAATTACTATATCAGAGCCACAGATTGGTGTAGAGGCAATTACCTGCTAATGAGCAGTACCTTAAAAAGGCAAGCAGCTGGTTATGGGAAACAAGTCTGTATGAGACTTACCTCACACAGAAAGCATATTTTCAAAAGATTACCAAAAGCAAAGTTCAGCAAAGGAGTACTGCACTCAACCAGGTATGTAATTGATTTCTCTATAGAACAAGATGCAGATGGGAGGATGGAGGTATGGGGACTAGGAATCACAGCAGTAAGCCTGTCATAGAGCTATAGTAATGACATGTCATTGATACTCAGCTGTTCTATACTTACAGGCATGTTTCTCAAATGTCCCTGATTTCCACTCACATCTTAGCTATGTCCATCTTATTCCCTCCTACAACAGTTAGCTGTTGTAGGGAAGCTAGTGAATTACATGTAAAACAAAGAGACAATAAGTAAGGTTGTATATTCCTGTAACATCAGATGATGTACACTAATTCAACTCTTCTCATTCTGTCATTGTCTCACATAAATAGGTCTAACATTTTTTAATGTGTCCCTGATTGTCCCTGATGTACTCTGGCTAAGTCCACAATCCTGTTTATATTGTTCCCTGTCTGGTGGAGAGCTATGCTTAACATAGCTGTCAACCTGTCACAGCAAGATATCTGAACAAAGCCATAATTAATGGAGGGACAGAGGTCCAAAATTAGGGACACTGTAACTATTGCTCGCATAAAGTAAGAAAGTGAATAGAATAACAGATATTACATTAGCATAAATGTGTTCTGAAGGGTATGATGTCTTAAACTCAGATGTCTGTCTTTATTTTCTGACATCCTCCACCAATGATTGGACAGTCTTTTGTCAGAAAACCACAATGTTGTGTGAAAATGACCAAAACTATGAGGCAAAAATGTTGACATTCTGCAAACATCTGTATAGTTGAGAGGTATGATGCCTATAGGGAACATATACTGCAAGGGTTTGCATTGTTTTCTGTCATTGTGGCACACTGTTGTTGCTGGACTGTCCCCATACAGTAGTTGTAAAAGCACACTGCTATTTGTCTGGCAGTGGCAGTATGACATATTAGTGGGAATTTGCCCATAGGGGACGCACCACGGTAAACTGCATCACTGGGTGTAGGAACATACCCAGTATTGCTACTATCATGGTGGTATCCACACACGTAGTGTGTTGCCAGACTGTGTGGTATGACGTGTGAGGGAGCATTGGATAGTGCAGGCCATTATGGATGTGCTGGATCTGTACCAAGTGGACGTCCACGTATCTGGTATTGTAATGTGTTCCCCTTTTGTTGCCTTTCATGAACCATGTACCGCAGAAGATATGCCCCCTTCTCAGATGCAGAGAATGACATAATAGTGGATGGACTGAGACAGCACCATCGGATTTTGTTGTCCAGGCACAGGCAGCATTGTGCTCAGAC
The DNA here is from genome assembly GCF_019279795.1 of Protopterus annectens. Lineage (NCBI taxonomy): Eukaryota > Metazoa > Chordata > Ceratodontiformes > Protopteridae > Protopterus > Protopterus annectens. The sequence goes on from NC_056727.1 coordinate 1,146,168,571, forward strand.
CTTGTGCGGGATGTCCATCAGACTGGCCAACATGACAGGACCTATGAGTAGGTCCGACACCAGGCCAGAGATATGCTGAATGCTGCACGAATTAAAGGCAGATGCTGTTGCCAGGGATCATGCTGCTATTGCTCAAGGGCCTGTGACAGAACAACCACTCTAGGTCACAGAGGAATTCCTGGTGAAGCTAGGAACATACGACAGCTCCCAGGCATCCATCACACCATACATCATGAAGGTGAGTGCCACAGTGCCCACACCAGAGGAGCATCCAGGTAAGCGTAATGTGGTCACCAGTGTAATACTGTCTCAGTCATTGTGGCAGGCTGCACATACCTGTACTTGGCTGTCAGGTCTAGCTGCATTGGGAAGGTCTGGGAGTTTATTCTCAGTTGTGCATGCATACTCAGAATGTCGTCAATACAGCTAGTATCACAGTAATTACTGTACATGTGGATATATGCACATATTACTTTGTAATGCTGCAACATTTGGTGGTGCTGATGATACCTCTTCCTCATATTTTCATAGGTCTGTCAAGTGTGGCCTAAGTCCATGGTCCTCTACTTGGTAAGCGTGATACTGTTTTTTATGCATCATATATACCCTATGAAAGTTAAGGGCTGCCATATTGACCTATGTACAAAGGTTGTGTTTAGCCAGAGTAGTATATTTTTATGTTCCATTCTGGAGCAGTTAACTACAGGTCATCGACTGGGTAAACCCAGGTTTGTATTTGAACAACCAGTGACACATTTGTACTTATAGTTATGAGCCACTACACAGCCTGGTATACATGAGGCAATTACTCCAATATCCCTATTCAAACACAAAAGAGAGATGGTACATACCTGAGGCAATGACACTAGTACTAGCATATCATTCTCAAGATAGGTATACTGGGTTTTATGTGTAGTTCTATCACATATACAGTCATATTACATAACTTACAGGCAACTTTAAGTAGATGTGGCTGAAGTGCATGTTATAAAGGGCTTGACTTGTCTGTGTATGTTGTTGTCAGGTTGTCTGCTGTGCATGGGAGTGGAGATGAGAAGATGAGAGACTGGAACTGCAGTTATGGATCCTCATTTGCATTAGTCTGTGTGGATTACCATACATAAAAGTGCGGGTACTAATGTACTGCTTTTGTCTTGGTTTTCACAGGTGACTGGGGAGGGTTGGAGTCTGTCCCCCTCACATCCTGATGTCAGTGCCTCATAAGACTCTGATGATGCTGATGGCCATAGTGAGACACAGGTGGGGTTGTTGGGGGCTAAATATGTCCAGTGGTTGACATTACTCTTCTGCCCCCATTGTCACCACACACAGTCATTACTCCCACACATCCCCAGTCCCCAGAGGCCACAGATATAGGGCAGTCAGAGAGTGGTGATATTGAACAGGACAGTGTGGCAATTATGGCATCAGTAAGTGTAGACACTGGCCATAGCCAGAGAGCTGGCAAGGTCCCACACAGGCGGATTTACAGGGCTGCTCATAGGAGTGCTGCTGTCCATCCACCACCTGTTGCAGGTGTCACATTACGGGTCACTTGGCAGATGTTTTGGGCTGTCTTGGAGGCAGAGGAATGCTCTGAATACAACACCATATGTGTGTTTAGGGTTATGGATGCAGCACAGTCTGACATCTGTGACTGCCTCCACCACATTGGGGACACCTCTGTGTCACTGATGCAGTGGACAGATGGTGGGCTGATTCAGTGACTGTCTTGGACTGCACATTATGCTGGAACATCTGGTCAGAGTTGGGCATCAGATGTGGACATTGGTCAGCAACACCATCTGCTGAGTGTCCATGTGGCCATGCACAGTCATGGTCCCATTGTGGTAGTGCATCCAGCACTACAGAGAGGAGTGTGCTGTCCACACCATGACATGGGAGGCCATGGGCTCATGGTCCTGGGCACTCCCATGTGGGCACAGCTCCAGCAGACAGCAGTCACCATCAGGTACTAGCACCGCATCTGACCTTGGGCATGATGGTGCCAGGGCTAAGCCTGGCAGAGCCAGTTCCCGTGTTTGTGGCCAGAAATGGTGAACTGTCCACTCTGCCATGTACGGTCCTCAGCTGTCCAACATACACAAGGACAGATTCATCACCCAGAGACTCTCTATGCTGTGGAACAAAATCCCGGTACATGTGAGGCAGAGCACCTCGCTGGCCTTGTTCAAGAGGAATCTTGACCAATGGATGGGAGATCGCAGATATACCCCAGGGATTACTTCAGTGTCACTGCTTGACAGAGGCACAGAAAAATGATAGGCATAGTTTTTATTCAAACTAAAGGGGTGGCGAAAGCCACATAACTATGGGCTAGGCTTATAAATGCCCTTGGGCAGATAGCCTAGTATGAACCTATTTTTTTAAACATGTGTGGGGCTAGCATTGGGCTTGACTGTGTACATCACACACTCAAACACCACTGTCACATGCAGGTCACCAATAGACACATATGGCACCTCTCCATGGCCCATCTAATCTGCACCCCTTTCTGACTCACATACATGCCATCAACTGTGTGGCACAGCCTAGGCCTCTGGAAACCCCATACCACACCCTGTATATATGATGATACCTGTGCCACATTCATGCATTCTGTGCCATCGATGCAGGGAAATGTTACTATGTTTCTGATGTAGAGGGTGTCTACATTATTTGACATGCACTTGTGTAGTGCAGTATTGCTTTGCCATGCACTTGTGAGCCACAACAGGTACTGTATGCTGGCATGTATCATGACTACACATCACACCTTGTGTATCTTTGTTGCATGATGTTGGACTGGCAGTAGTGTTACAGAATGACAGGAGTGTCACAGACCTGTGTATGTTTCTGTCCCAGGAGTCTGAAGGGATAAACTATGGACACATGGCAGCAATACAGTGGCACAAGATGGCATGGCAGCACAGCAGAAATATGATGTCAGCAAGGTATGGCAGTATATGTGCATGGCCTACTAGGTGCATATGTGTAGAACAGTCTGTCAGGGACAATGGGTGCAGTCAGTGTAATCATGCATTCATACTTTGTGATAAGGTCTGCTACCCTTGCTATGTGTCACCTGGGTTTTCTGAACTTACATATCTTGAAGGTGTAGTTATGGAGTTAACATATCTAGAAATATCCTGTGCCCTGGTTAGACAGTTGGCGGACATCAGTTATGATTATGTAGAGGAGGCAATTTAGGGACAGCAGCTAGTCACAGGGCCATAAAATGCATAACCATTGCACAGAGATAGCCCATATGGGATTGTCCATAGTGCTACAAGGGAATATATTTACACATGCAGAGATTTCTGATGTGAGATCAGAACACCTACCTATCTATTATTGCACACTATAGCTCATAATACTTATTACATGTGCCTCAGAGTTTATCTGACATTAGATTGTCTGCCAGTGCTCTTAAGGTGGATGACATCAGCAGTCCTTGTAGAGGAAGGCAATATAGAGGCCAGCAGCTAGTCACACATCCATAAAATGCATAACCATTGTACAGAGATCGCCCATATGGGCATGCCCATAGTGCTGCAAGGGGATATATTTACACACACACAGAGACACACACACACACACACACACACACACACACACACTTGGCTGATGTGAGATTAGAACCCCTACCTATCTACTATTATACACTGCAGCTTACAGTACTTATCACATGCACCACAGGTTACGTCTGTTGTATATGTGATTGCAGGCACAGTACTTATGGAGTATGCAAAGTAGCCTTGTGTTGGACAGCATGTGTGGCATGCAGAGTGATATTGCTAGGTATTATTATTGTATCTAGTGTCTTAAGAGTGGGATACCTGTTAATATCCTTGTTATGTGTATACAGTTACCAGTATGGCCATATGTGGCTGGTTGCCATTAGATAAGCAAACATGTGGCCAGGGACAATGTGGGCTCTCCAAGGCATGTGATGAAACCATTGTACATTACAACACCTGCTCACCTGTGTCTGTCTACAAGATGACATTCTGCAGGCACAGGGGTCTGTGGGTGAGTAGATTATGTACTGTTGTGGCCTTAGTCTGGTTCCTTTGGGCAACTGTTGTGATGTCTACGTGCTGATAACCTCAGCATTCCAAGGCTACGTGGGGACATTCTTACATTCCCACATATTTGTTTGTTCTGATTTCCTGCCAAGGAGTGTATCATATAACTGATTTGTTTGCAGTTACAAACATTGTCTAGAGTCTCCTTGCTCCTTTATCTATTTAAAACTTTCACTTAATGCCTCACTGCTATTTTTCTGCTGTGATAAACATTTCCATAGTGTTTTCTGCCTAACATAGTGTAGCTAGTAGCTGCAGCATAGCCTAGTTCAGGTTTTCTGTTTCTATGCCTGGTTGTTTGTTTGCTGTGGCTGTTTGTTCTGAGCACATTTTCCAGGCCATCTTGGATAGCAGAAGCCGTTCTTCACTTTAATGAGAGGATTGTGTTGATCGGCCACTGGCTGGTATAGGTTGTCTGATCTAAGGCTTGGAGTAAGCACTCATTGGTTCTTTTGAGCTTTTTAAAGTTGTTTCAGGTTTGTACCTTCTGGTATTTTAGCCCTACCTTTGAGAGGATTTCTGCTTATTAACACTGAGCTGAATGGAGGAGGCGCACTGACCACAACTCTGATCTGTAATATATAACAATATGTATCCTATTTTTTGGTTATTTTTACTAGTTATTGTTATTCTAACCATTTACAGCATTTTTTATTGTCTGTTGCCTACTTTTACTGTATTTTATCACCATAAACTAATATGTACTGTTGTACTGAAATTGTATGTCTTACAGGGCTTGTTAAACCACTTTTGTTACCGTCACACTGTTTGTAAAGCTTTTTAGCTAGTTTCACTGTGTGAATGTTATAAACTGGAAATTTTCTCCATTTGTTAAGCATCTGTTTGTTTGTTCTGATTTCCTGCCAAGGAGTTTATCATATAACTGATTTGTTTGCAGTTAAAAGCATTCTCTAGAATCTCCTTGCTCCTTTATCTGTTTAAAATTTTAATTTAGTGTCTCACTGCTGTTTTACTGCGTAATAAACAGTTCTATAGTGTTTTCTGCCTAAAACAGTGTAGCTAGTAGCTGTAGCATAGTTTCCCACCCTCCCTGCCTATTGTTGTCTTGTTCTTATACTTGGTGGCTTTGCAGTTGCCCACCCCTACTGTAAATTTGATCTGGGCACTCCTCCCAGTCCAGTGTCATTAGCTCATTCCACCTAATACAGAGAGAACATTAGTGAAGGCCAACCTCCTTATTTTATTAACCTTGAATTATCTTCTGTTCCTCCTTTCTCTCTTTCCACTTTACTAAAAAAATGAAAAAAATATTCAGCTGCTTTTACAATATTTGTGTTTCCTCCTCCTACACTGTTACTTCACCTTGGTTTTTCTGCTACTTGTTCTCTAAAGTGTTCAATTGCATCTTCTCTGCTGCATTTATTACTGATAGTTTTTAGCCTGTTTAAATTGTAAGTGTTATTCTAAGCCTCTTAGTTTTGGTTTAAGCACTTGGGCTTTAGGGCTACTCCTTAGCTCTCCCTAGCCTCTCTCCCTCAGATTCTGGCAAATATGTATGGACAATTTCCTATGATTTCACCTGCCAGCCTGGCCAATATGGGCATCCTGAGACAGTGTAGCAACTGCATCATGTACATGGACACCCATCTACTACTACCACCTAGGTACACAATTTGTGAGAGATGCAATTACATAAAGAAGCTAAAGTCTATGCTCTCTCCCTCACAAGTCAGTACATCTGGCACTTTGAAGTTTGGCAACACAATCACTACACCTCAAACACCACCCACAACTACACAACAGACACCTACATATGCCGAGGTTTTCAGCAAAAACAAACCCAAACAAAGGAGACCTCAGAGGCAAAAACACACTTAAACTCCACAATCCTCCACACCACATACCATGCATAGTCCACACACCAGTGTCTTACAACCACTAAGGCCTAACCAACCAGGCTGAATAAGTACAAAATCACGGTTAGGCCTTAGTGGTTGTGAGACACTGGTGTGTGGACTATGCAGTGTCCACACACCAGTGTCTCACAACCACTAAGGCCTAACCGACCAGGCTGGATAAGAACAAAGTCACGGTTAGTTGTTTGTCAGGTACCGGAATCTGCCATATCACACATGCACTCAAGTCTCTCAACAACAGGTACTGTTATGACTCTGTCATAGTTCATGTTGGTGTGAATGACTTGAGACGTACCTCCCTGGACTATATGAAGAGAGACATGATTCCGCTTGCTGAATATGCGTCCCAGGCAGGTATGTCCCTAGCCTTAAGCAACATTCTATCATTACCCAGAATAATGCCTCAGTAAAACAGAAAATGACTGACTTTAATAATTGGCTTAGTTTCGGGTGTCATTCCAGGTGGATCCAGTACCTGACAGCCTGGGAAGATATGATCGGCAGACGACGATGCTTTGCATTTCTCACTTGGGATTTAGGCTTTTGGCAAAGGCCCTTGCCTCCCCCATAGTGCCTTTTTTAGGAAAAGTCATGAGGTCAATGCTACCAACATAAAAATTTCAACAAAACACAAATTAAACGTCATGCTGCTAAACTTTAGGAGTCTACACATTAAACTACACTCATTGCAGCATTCTTAACCCTGAAAGATGCTGACATTTGTGCAGTCACAGAAACCTGGTTCAAAGCTGTGAAGAGCACCCCAGCCTTATCTGGTAACTCATCCTATCATAAATTTAGACCTCAAACTGTGGGCAGCAAAGCCAAAGGAGGTAGAGTTTCAATATATATTAAAGACACACACCCCTCCAGGCTGGTCAAACAGTATGATGCACAGGAGACACTCCAGGTGCAGTTAACCATTGACAAGACCCCTATTCAAATTATAGCTAGCTAGAGGCCCCCAAATTTGACTCAAGATGCCCAGTCCACCTGTCTGGACCTCTTCAAATCTGTCAAGATTCAATCCCTTACTCTGATCCTGGATGACTTTAATTACCCAACCATAGACTGGAAAAACTACTCATGCCAGAACACAAATGCCCAGAGATTCCTTGATTTTATCAATGCAAATGCCTTGGAACAGCTAGTCTATACCCCAACAAGAGGTGATAATATCTTGGATTTGGTATTAACCAACAATAGTTTTTTTCTCACCTTTGTTAAGTTTGTAGAACTTTCTCCCTGCTGATTCATGTAGTACTTTCCTGTTGTTGATTTCACATTTGACTTCAAAGGCTGCTAAAGTTTGGTGTTAGAAAGGGCAGTAATTACTTTTGTTTTTTTTTTTTTTTTTTAATTATTTGTTCCATAGGTTTTTTCACAGTGGTATCAGATTTGCCATGAAACAAAACTTTCAAATTCAATTTTCTGACATAAGATTTTAAATCATCCAGTACCTGTGCTGTGTCAGACCTGCAGTGGGGAACAAAAGTTAATCCCTCTGCAAAAACCATCAGGGAGAAAATTCTACAACCTTAACAAAGGTGAGAAAAAAAGCATTATTAGAGCTAGGCAGAGATAAGTCCTGATTGGTTGTGAAGACTGACAAGGGAGGGAGTATTGTTGTTTGTGTGTTTCAGTAAAGGATATTCCATTTTAACTCAGCTGTGGACTACCTACTATTTTCTATTTGATTATTTTGTAGCATGAATTTTACAGTTATATTTTATAGTTTGATTTTTATTAAGTGAACTAAGTGTATAACACAATTCAGGAAGTGAACATCACACCCTCCACACTGTGAAGGTTCTTCTTGGTTTGTTTTGGACTCAGTATAGGTTGCATACTGGGTTTGTCTGAGACTTCAAAGGATACCACAGATTTCTCTTTTTGCATTTTTTACAAACAGACTCACACATATCTCAGAGAAAGCTAGCATAATTCTTTAATTCTCCATTGCTTTCTACCTGGATTGGTATTACTGCCACTGCTCTGAAGAAAGTCAGACCCCAGGATTTAATAAAAATCTATGTAGGTACAGTGTAGAGCCTACACAGAATGTTACCATATCTGTGTGCACAGTTCCTCCTCAGCAGAGTACCATGCATATTAATGATGACCCGTTGCCGAGGGAGAGCCAAGGAACATGGTTATTGAATCAGTGCAGGAAGTGGCGTACTGATAACTGTGTTGGCAGAGGAGTAAGAAACTCCCTGCACTGTGGCAGTGTTTTATTATTATTTAATTGTTTATTTTAAAAAAAAAAAAACATGTTTTCTCTGCACAGCATGGAGCGCAGCAATGCTAAGCTGCATCTACAGATAAGACAGCAGACACCTGCCGAGACATCTAAAAATAGGAACCAGATGTCATTAATTATTTATTTAAATGTGATGTTAAAATGTATCTAAGCGTATTTGCACAGCACAGATCAGTACTACCTATATGTAGTTCAGTAGTATATGTGAAGGTATAGCGAATTTATTAATATCCATGTAGGTAAATGGATGCACTGATGGCTTTATGTGCAGTCGATCCAGGGTTTGAATACATGGAAGGGAAATTAGTATTTAATTTTAATATACAAATTTTGCAGACTAATTTAATATATGGCTTTGCTGTGCTCTGCTAAACTCTGCTGAGACATGCTAAGACCTGCTAAATGCTGCATAAACATGATAGTGGCTGCCAATGTTTATGTGCTGCTTGGCTGGTTTACATGATGCTAAGCTCTGGTAAGACCATGTTTCTACAAGTTTTTGTGCTTCTCAGCTCAGCTAGTGTTAAGTGATGTGCCGCTTTTTTTAATGTTGCCCGATGACATGTAAGGTGGGAAAACAGCCTATATTAAGCCCAACAAGGAGAAAATTACAGTCAGCTGCCTGTCGGGTGCCAGGATCCGCCACATAATGCATGCACTCAATCACTCCACAACAAGTACAAATACGACTCTGTCATTGTCCATGCTGGAGTGAATGACTTGAGACGTACCTCCCTGGACTACATGAAAAGAGACATGGAAGAGCTCTTGGATCATGTGACCCAGGCAGGTATGACCCTAGCCCTGAGTAGCATCCTGCCTTCACCCAGAATGATACCACAGTATCAGGACAAAATGATTGACTTCAACAATTGGCTAAGCTTCTGGTGTCATTCAAAGGGGATCCAGTATTTGTCTGCCTGGGAAGACATGATCGACAAACCACGATGCTTTGCCAGAGATGGTCTGCACCTGTCACCCCTGGGATTCAGGTTACTGGCTAAAGCTCTTGCCACCCCTATAGTGCCTTTTTTAGGCAAGGTTCAAAGGATAAAACCACCACTGTAACAGATACAAGCATGTAAAATCTGAAGGTAATGCTACTCAATGCTAGAAGTCTAAACCTCAAAATGCACACTCTCGAGGCACTCCTAAAAATGGAGAACATCGATATCTGTGCAGTAACTGAGACCTGGTTCAAGGCTCCAGAGAGCACCCCTGCAATACCAGGCTACAATTCTTACCACACTTTTTGGCCACAAAACCAAGACCAAAACACTAAAGGTGGATGAATGTCCATATTCACCAAGGATATTCACACCTCCAGGCTAGTTGCTCAACACAATACATCTGAAATTCACCAGGTGCAACTAACACTAGGTAAGACTGCAATCCAAATTGTAGCTTGCTACAGATACCCCACCATGCCCCAAGATTCTCACTACACCTTTCTAAACATACTGGAAATATTAACATATAACCAAACACCCTAATACTGGGTGATTTCAACTACCCTGCCATTAGCTGGGAAAACTACTCGGGTACAAACTCCTTTTCCCAAAGGTTCTTGGAATTCATAAATTCCAACACCCTGGAATAACTAATCCATTGTCCCACCAGGGGCTCCAGTATCCTAGACCTGGTCATTGCCAACATGGGAGATAGATGCTCCACACCAGTGGTCACCCCCTCATTGGTCATGTCTGATCATAAGCAAATCACCCTTGACATCCATATCCCAACCCCACCCCCCAATAAGGAAACCTCCTTAAAAAACTTCTCCAAAGCCAACTTCATGCTACTGAAGTCAGAAGTGACAAACCTGACAACACCCACGCAGACGGGATCTGGAAGTTCGACTGCAGAATCCTACACTAAGGTACTGTACGAGCACATCCACTCATGCATGAATCATGCCATCCCAAATAGAACCAAGATGCTCTTCTACAAAAAAAGGAAGCCAATCTGGTGGTCCCCTGCTATAAACAAACTATACAACAGAAGGAAGAAACTGTTGCAGAAAAGAGGAAAATCCCAGGATGCAAAAAACTCCCTCACCAGCCTCAGTAAGAAGATGAGATCCCTCATAAAATCCTCAAAAGCTAGTTACGAAAATAAAATTGCCAAAGATTCCAAAGACAACCACAAGGCATTCTATAGTTATGTCAAGAATCTAAATGGCAATGTTCAGATCTGCTCTGAGCTACAACAGAATGGCATTAAATATACTGATCCCAAGGATATTGCCAATATCCTGGCAGATCGATTTAGTGCCAACTTCACCCCCCTCTCACCCCCTAAAGGGCCCATCTCAATACCAAAAGATTGCCAAATTCCGATAATCACTGCTACACAGGTAGAAACCGCACTCTCCAAAGCTAAGAATACAGCATCCATGGGACCAGATGACATCCCAGGCTGTGTACTACATGAACTACAAAATGAACTGGCACCTCACCTAAGTGTCATGTTAATCATAGCCTCACCTCAGGCTTCATGCCCACTGAGTAGTGCACAGCTACAGTTATCCCGCTCCACAAGGGATGATCTGCCTTGGATCCTGGGAACTACTGTCCCATCAGTCTGACAAGCCTGATCTGCAAGGGCATGGAACACATTATCATGTAACTTATAAACAAAGACATTGGCAACCTTCAAACACTGGACCCCACCCAGCTTGGGTTTGTGGAGGCTGATCTTGTCTCCTGAATCTGAATGACTGCTTCAAATCAGTCTCTAGAGCTTTGGACGAGGGTAAGGCAGTCCACACAGCCCATCTGGACCTCGCCACAGCTTTCGACGCCATCCCCCACTCTGGAATCATAGATAAACTTACTAATCTGGGCATAAATCCCTACGTCACTCAATGGGTTGCCAACTGGCTTACTGACAGAACCCAGACTGTAAAAGTAGCTGACTCCAAATCCAGCTCCAGACAAGTGACAAGTGGAGTACCTCAGGGTTCAGTCCTGGGACCACTCTTGTTTGCCATCTACTTCTCTGAAGTACAGGCCAACACTAAGGGACTCTGGCTAACAAAGTTCGCAGATGACTGCAAACTGAGAGCCATTGTTGAATCCCCAAATGATGTGGATATTATACAAAAGGGCCTTACAGAAACAGATGCCTGGTGCCAGAGCCATGGGCTCAAGCTTAATGCCAAGAAATGTATAGTTATCTCCTTTGGAAAAAAACATGTACCCATGAATTACCACATAGGTGGCAGGACACTAAACATCGAAAGTGTGATGAGAGACTAGGGACACAGGTGGACAGTGGTCTCACTTTCAATAACCACATTGCCACAACAGTCAGGAATTCCTTCTATGTGGCACACCTCATCACTAAGGGCTTTTCATCCAGAAAAAAGGAGGTCATTGTCCCACTGTACTCATCCCTCATTAGACCCATTATAGAGTATAATGCCCCATTTGTTATGTACCTAACAAGACATCTGCAACAGCTACAAAAGCCACAGAAACACCTCACTAAAAGAATCACAGGCCTAAAGCAGATGCCATATGCTGACCATCTAAAAAAACTCCAGCTATACTCTGTGGCATATTGTCTACTCAGAGGCGATCTCTGCTTAACATACAAGGCCATGTCAAACCCTGAGCCAATGGACATGCTCCACTTAAAGAAATCCCAATCCCTCAGAGCCACACGCTCCAGGAATCTAAACCTTGTCATCACAATGAACATAACATGCTGGAGGGATAGGTTCCTGACCCAGAGACTCCCCATACTCTGGAATAGACTGCCCATACATGTCAAGCAGAGCGCCTCATTGGCCCTCTTCAAAAGGAACCTTGATGATTGGATGGGAGATAGAAAATTCACCCAGGGGATCATGTCAGCCACCCTGCTAGACAGGGGTTCAGAGAAGTAAATATTGTGGGAAGAAATATCCAGGGAATTGTTATGGCTAGGCTTGCATAGGTCCTAGGGCCGATAGCCTAGTACCAACCTATGAACCTATGAACAGGTGGGAATACAGCAGAATCCATTGGAGTTCTTCCTTTGTTGGGTACTATGGCTGGTGTTGGTGAAGATTCATGCTGTTGGGTGCAGCATTGGGGCATTCTGGAGTCCAGAGTTATGGTTGGACTTCTAGTTAAAAGCCATGAAGACTGGCTGTTGCAGAGAGGTTTCCAGGGCTGAGAGTGTAAGGCAGAGGCTTGGGTCCAGCTGGCCAAAGACCGACCAGTGTTACTGGTATCCCCCACACAGGTGAATAGTGTTGTCACCTTCATGATGACCTGAAACGAAGAAAGGGAGAACTCTTGGACAGCAGGGTCGAAGAAGCTTGGACAGGGAATGCCCCACATATGTAAGTAATTTTACCAATATCTAATCTGAATATCTGCAGAACTTGTATGCATAATGGTGTGCTTCTCTCCCAACAGCTACAGAAGAGAGGGCTTACAATGTTGAGTCACACAATGGGCGCCTGGCCAAGTGGTGCCATGAGTGTGTTGAGTACAGATGTATTATGCTAACTGTAGTGAAATAAGCAAGAACGGGTAAAGCATTAACTACATGAAAGTATATACAACAAAGTCTGTAGTGCAAGAAATGTGGAGTTAGAACTGTATTGCAAGAAATTAATACTGCCAACTGTTGTGCAATAAACACATGAAATAATACCAGTAACTGCATTAAAGTATATACAATAAAGTCTGTAGTGCAATAAATGTGGAATTATACCTGTATTCAAGAAATAAATAATGCCAATTGTTCTGCAATAAAACAAGTAACAATACCAATACCACCAAGGACAATGGTGTACATCAGGATTGTGTTGTTGTAAAGCTGTATGCATTCTGGATGTAAGTAAGACGCTGTAGTCAAATATACCACTGTAAATGTTGTAGAATGCAAGATTACAAATCTAATAGTTGTCAATGGTTTTGTTTGACTCATATAGTACAGTTCAAGGCTGTCCCTAGACCAATATTGTTCACATAATGCTCTGTCATCCACAAACATCAGGTAATCAAGGTATATGGTTGAGGTAGCCCACTCCATGAACTGATATTGTTTGTTGACTTCACAGATATTTCAACCTACTAACAATAAACTGTCTGCACCAGCATTGTTTTTATTGATATATAGCGCACCTACTATATGCGTTATGCCTGTGTTTCATGCATGTGTGTTCTACTGTCACTGCAGTCTAATATAACACTGTAGTAGTACTGCCAGGTCATATTTTGGTTCCAGTTAAGCTCTAGGAAAATATCACTCAGTCATTAATCAGCAGTGACTCAGTAGCTCAGTTTGTTAAATGCTCTGTATATAGTACATTTTGCCTCACATAGGCCAGGGTTTGAATCCAGTGCTATGTAGCACTACATATTACAGTAGCAGTCATATAATGCTCACACATTCTCTCTCCACAGGAACTACAGGTAAATGGGTGAAGTAGCCCATATTCTAGGTAGATAATTGTGTATTTAGATTTCCCAGATTGTTAAAATCATTAGCAAGAATGTGAAAAATCAGCAATGTGCAGTGAGAAATAATATGTGTAATCCTGGTATGGCTGTATGCCTGTAGTGTCTGTTAAAAGTTGCTGCAGTTGATTAATACAGTCCATGCAAATATCCCCTGCAGTCACTGCTATTGGGTTCTATTCCCATACCTGCCAACCAAGGCATGACTACTGTTTAGCATCTGAACTGTACACATACATGTTTCTCATGTGTCATGATTTTACATTATGTAATAAATAGTGCATAATCTGCCTGTTGCAGGAATACCATGGCAATGAGTACCTAGACTGCAAAGTATCACCATTTCAGCCCACAGAGCACCTTGGTAGTTATATAGGTTTACCTGATGTGCAAGTGTTCTGTGTAAGTATGTATCCACAGTAGTTACCATTTGGCCCATAGTGTCCCATGCATATAGCTTGAGAGGTATGTATGTGCTACATCAGCTACAGGAGACTTGCACTCACTGTACACATAAAGAAAATACAGACATGTAGAGTGGATAGCAGTACTGTTGTCAAGGATGCAATCAGCAATATTCGTAATGGACTGATTTTCTCTTTCTCGCCACCCTTTATCTTCATTTATTTATTACTGTTATTCATTGGTTATGGTTTACTATTAACATACTGTATGTTGTTACATTAACTGTTTTTGGGGCATGTGTTTTATTATTGTTATATATTATAATGGATGCATATTAATATATCTTGTTAAATTACCTATTCTGTTGGCCTTATGCTGTAACGGTTACTGGCATGCTGTTATGCTGACTGTTCTGTTATTCATTGTTGTGTTTCATATAATATGCATTGATATATAATTGCGTTATTTTCAAAGTTCTGCCATGCTGTTATTACTAACAGTGTTTTGTTAATAACTAACCTATACTTATTGCTATACCTCCGTTACCACATCATGTCAGGGTAGGCCAGTTCTTGGTGATCCACCTTGCCTCAACTAACTGTGGCACTGACTCCTAGCACATCTGGGACCCAGGCCAGTGGTACCTCCTCTGCTGTCCCTGCACCACCTGTGGCATTGGGTGGAACCACCTCAGGGGACAGGGCCCGACCTTCCCCTGGGAGCAGTAGCAGAGGGGCTGCAGTAACCCAGGCTCAACTGCCAACCATAGTGCATAGGATTGTTCACCAGAGCTATGAATGCCGTCTGTGCCACATTGAGAGCACATTGGCTGACCTGGTGGGGCAGGCTTGACCTGGTGCCTAGCCTCCAGTGCAGCAACCCTCCCGGCAGTGAAGGAGCAGTGTTGACTGTCCCTTGGGTGGGGACATGAGTCATGCTGCTGCTGCCATCTAGAGGAACGTATGACTTGGATTCCACAACACCCTCCCCATCCAAGGTGTTTACCCCCGTCATGTGTCACACACCACCCTTATCTTGTCTGTTTGTCTGTCTGCAAATGCATCCTCTCCTACCCAACTTACCTGCACACACATACCTATGTCCCTTCCCCTACATTCCACTCTCACCTTAAAGAAAAGGGCACCTGTCCCAAAAAAAATATTGTCCCATACATAGCTCTCCATGTCACATGTGTGTCCTCTGGACACCACTAATCTGGTCTAATTGGCTTGACAATACAGTTATGTTGTCCTCACCTCTCTCTGTGGTTTGAAAGTCCAAATTAATTTACAAAATCTGTGAAAATGCACAGCTCTTGCTGTACAAGATATGGATAGCTATGTTTTTTTCCTACACCCTTCCTGCACATCCCTAACTGCCTTTCACTATGTTTTCCCCTTCTTGTCCCATTTCATCACTTTCATATCACCCCCTTTTCTTTTCTTTATATTTTTGTACACAGATTTTTGCGGAGATAAGTGATGTGGTCCTGTGTGGCATGCCATGCCATGCCGCTTTGCTTAGCTAAGATTAAATGAGATTTATGATTAAATGTGTTTATGACATTGTTAGACACATGTACAAAAGAAACACCTGTGCCAGGTTTTGAACCTTGGCCCCTTTCACCTAGAGCCTACTGTATTAATCCACCATGCCACAGAGATTTTACTCAAACCAGGTGTTTCCAACAAAACATACTGACTGCCACTTACAGTCATTAGGCATGTAACTGAAATAAAAACTAATGGGAAAAATAGGAATGTATCATGGACTTTGAATGGGAATGTACTGTGGACTCTGGTGCAATAATACACCAGTAGACAGCCAAAGACATAATGGATGTAAGTGAGGCCTGTGATACCAGGTATATGCGCCCTTTTATCACCAACTTCTGGGAAGACATCTGCTAAGCAGCAATGGCAAAGCACATGTACAACTATCACCCTAGTGCAGACATGCAGCCATATAAAGCAATGCACATACTGATGGATGTAGAAATGTTTGTCACAGCCTGTATATGTGCACATACATCTTGCAAATACACATGCTTGTGCAGTGACTCAGTAGCACAGTCTGTTAAATGCCTTGTGTGCAGTACATTCTGCCACACACATTCCTGGGTTCAAATTCAGTTTTGTGTTGCAGTGCAATTACATTATTGTGAAGACAGCAAGTAATGACTGAGTCATGCATTCTTAATCTGCACAGGTTACTGCTAGTTAATGGACTGCTACCCAGATTTGCAAGTCAGAGGCCTGCCAGTAAGGACACACTGCACATATCAGTATAGCCTAACTACATGTTGCCTACTACTCTGTTATTTGTACCATGGCATAACAGATGTACCTTAATCACATGCCTCAATTGGACTGTACAGAGTACCCTTACCCTAGCTCTGCCCTAATTATAGGGCTACCACAGTTACATGTACAGCTTTCTATCCTCAAAAGTGCTTACACTCCCCCCATGTGTGCTACTGCAGCCTGTAGCATACACCACTGTATATAAAGGTAGCTGCTACAGCCTTACATACCCCAACCCCCTAGAATAAGAGATCCAGACACAGCCAGATGTAATTGGGGAGCAAAGCCTACAGATAGGGACGTGTAACACTTTACCCCTACAAAGATACTAGGATGATAGACCAACAGCTATTGCATTAGCATGCATATTCTGATGGGTATGAAGTCTGACACTCAAGTGTGTCTCTTACCTTACCCACCTCAACCCACAAGGTTTGCCAGTGAATTGCCAGATAACCACAATGTCTTGAGACACTGATCATACATATGAGGCAAAACTGTGGACATACTCAATAAATCTTTACAGTTGACAGTTATGATATCACCCTCTGTGATGCTGTACTCTCCACAACTCAGTAATGTCCATCTTAACAACTAAGAAAGGGGCCCAGCTCTACATGAAGACCTTATATAGTGCACTGTGGTGGCATGTCACTGGCCAATGATAGTGCAATTCAGCTGTTTTGGCTGCAGTTATCAGTTCTAAGCCACATACTGGTGCAGAGGTAATTACCTGCTAATGAGCAGTACCTTAAAAAGGCAAGCAGCTGCTTATGGGGAACAGGTCTGTATGAGACTTAACTCACACAGAGAGCATATTTCCAAAAGATTACCAGAAGCAAAGGTCAAAAAAGGAGTATTGCATCCACCAGGTGTGTAATAGATTTCTCCATATAACAGGATGTAGATGGGGGGATGGAGGCATGGGGAACAGAGATTACAACAGTAAGCCTGTCTTACGCCTATGGTAATGACATGTCAGCGATACTCTGCTGTCCTACACCTACAGGCATGCTTCTCAACTGTCCCCAATTTTCAATCACATCTCAACTGTGTCCCTGTCAATCCCTCCTACAGGGTTGGTTGCTGTAGGAAAGCTAGTGGATTATACATAATACATCATGACAATGAGTGAGGGTGTAACATTGAACGATGTGCTGTAATTCATCTCCATCGTTCAGTCACTGTCTCATATACATAGTTCTAACATTTTGAAAGTGTCCATGAATGTCCCTGATGTAATCTGGCTAAGTCCCCATTTCTGATGATATATGTCCCTGTTTGGTTGATGACTATATATATATGTATTTACATATATTATTTCACTTTTAATAGCTATACTAATTTCATTTTGAGGTGAATGTTATATTTTAATGTTTTATGTAAAGGTTATGTTGTTTTAATAATGTTATGTGATTTGTGCAGTGAGTATTTAAGTGATTACATGTTGATTTTAAAATGTCTGATGAAGTCTTTTTCAACAAAACCACTCACTAGTATTGGTGTCTTGGAATAAATTATGTTTCCTGGCTGTGATTTGTGTTTTTTTTTTTTTGTTTTTACTTTACTGGTTATCATGGCTTCTGGCACTGCTGGGTCTCCTGATTTGTTTCAGTTGGCTATTGAATTGAGCACTTGCAAGCCTCTCTCCACAATCTTACTTTGCTTGTACAGCAGCTCACCCAAAATAGACTTACTGTTCCTCTAATTTAAGTGTTGTACTGAGGGATTTGGGTTCTCAAACTTCTATTGCTTCCAAGATACCTCTGCGGCAGCAACAGTTTATCCAGGAGTAGCAGCAGCAGCAGCATTTGTGAATAAATCAGTTCAACCTTTCTAGTGAGAGAACAACAATGGTTAATTTGGACAATTGGTTAAACATGTTCATTACATTTGAAGCAACCTTGGAAGTGCCGGCTGCATCTATTGAGAGTCAACTTAGTGAATTTCAAAAGAAGCTGTTATGGTTTCGTAAGCTTCAACTTGAGAATTCTTACTTGCTTGAGTGTGTCAAGCTAAAAATAGTGCTGAAAGGCTTCCAGTGCTGGAAGTATCCAATGGGCTTAGCAGCCCATTCCAATTTACATCAGGATCAACTGACAATGTTTGACCCGCATGGTTTTGAACTCATTAAGTTGTTGGTCAAACACAACCGTATGGAGATGGATAATTTGGAACAGGCTGTTAAAGTCTTAGATTCTATTCTTTCTCAATATTGTGCTTTTGCAGCAAATACCAACAAATATCAAAAGGTTTATTTGGATGTGGACAACACTTGCTCTATTATTTTAGAGTGGAAAATGAAGAAAATAAAAAGGGACCAATCAGAGTATGCAAGGGGTGTGGCCTATCCGGCACCTCCAGGAGGGCAAGAAAAATCCAATGACGTGTTTCATGATGACGATAGGGGCAGTTCTTCTTTCCAGTTTGTGCAAGATGGTGAACACAACTCTTTGGGTAAATAGGCCCCTTTGGGTTAAGCAGAACTGAGGCATTCCGAGCGCCTCTGGAACAAGACACAGAACATACACAATTTTCAACAAAATGGTCCCCGCCAACATTATTCATAGAGGAACAATTTGTTCAGGCTGAGATGGAATCAGCGTTGAGTTTTCAGGATACTATAACTCCAGGTACTGTAAAAATAATTGCTAACAGCACCAATGCCTTTTTTATTTACAATTATGGTGGTATTGATCTTACTGCAGATCATTCTGATCTATTTAGTAGAGGCCACTTTTTTGTTCTAGCTAGGCATATGGATATCGTAAAATCTATTTTGGAGTTACGATTTTTTATTTGTAATTTGAATTTGAAAATGTTGTTTGCCTCTTCTGATGATTTATACAACTGTTCTGCTTTACATGTGCCAAGTACTTTAAATCCGGATTTGCATCCAGCTTTGGCTGTGTTTCAACAGGTCTGTGAATTGGACCTTAGACAGTTAGTGAAATCTAGACATGTTGGTTTTGGTGGTTTTAATCTTGATTGTAAAGAATGGGTTCTGGTCTATCAAGCTGGAAGAAAGGGAGTTATGGTGGCAAATCTTTCTGAATGCCTCTGTACCACCTGGCTTAAATGAAGTCATCTGTATCAGCAGTCTGCTTAAAATGAGTGCATATTTGCAATAAATTAGATATACGTATATACATTTCATATATGTTTTCACTTTTACTGATTTTATTTTTATTCTTTGAGGTGAATGTTATATTTTAATGTCTTATGTAAAGGTTATGTTGTTTTAATAATATCATGTGATTTGTGCAGAGAGTATTTAAGTGGTCACATGTTGATTTTAAAATGTCTGATGATGTCTTTTCAAAGAAAGCACTCACTAGTATTGGTATCTTGGAATAAATTCAGTTTCCTGGCTAAGAATTGTGTTTTTTATTTATTTATTTTTTTATTTACTTTATTGGTTGATGACTATGCTTAACATACCTGTCAAACCCTTACAGCATGAAAGCAGGGCAAAGCCATAATTTATGGGGGGGGGGGGCAAGGCCCAAACACAGTGACAGTGTTTAAATATTTGTCAGAGATCCACAAGTTTGTGTGAAACTGACGAAAACATCCTGACATTATGCAAATACCTGTAAAATTGAGAGGTATGATGCCTACAAGGAACATATACTACAGTAGGTTTGTATTGTTTTCTGTCATTGTGGCACACAAGTGTTGCTGGACTGTCCCCATATAGTTGTTGTAATAGCTCACTGTTAATTGTCTGGCAGTGGCCATATGACATATCAGTGGGAGTTTGCCCATAAGGAATACACCACAGTAGACTGCAGTGCTGGGTGTTGAAACATACAGAAGAATCTGTCACGGCACACAGGGACATACCCCAGTATTGCTACTATTTTGGTGATATTCACACATGTAGAGTGTTGCCAGACTGTGGGGTATGATGTGTGAGGGAGCAGTGAATAGTGCAGGCCATTATGGGTTTGCTGGCTCTGTACATAGTGGATGTCCACATATCTGGTCCTGTAATGTCTTCCCCTTTTGTTGTCTTTCAAGAACCATGTACTGCAGGAGACATGCCCCCATTCATAGATGTGGAGAATTACATCATAATGGATGGACTGAGACAGCACCATCAGATCTTGGGAGGCAAAATCATGATCAGTGGGCAGCATTGTTAGCAGACCTTATATGGGATGCAAATCAGACTGGCTAACAGCACAAGACCTATGAGCAGGTCCGACACTGGGTCACAGACATGCTGAATGATGCATGACAAAGGGCAGCTGCTATTGCCAGGGATCGTACTGCCACCAGTGGAGGGCCTATGACAGAACAACTACTCTTGGCCACAGAGGAATTCCTGGTGAACCTAGGAATACATGACAGCTCCCAGGCATCCATCACACCACCATACATTATGGAGGTGGGTGCCACAATGTCCACAGCAGACGAGTGTCCAGGTAAGTGTACTGTGGTCACCAGTATAATATTGTATCAGTCATTGTGGTAGGCTATACATACCTGTACATGTTAGGTCTATCTGCCATGGGGGGGGGGAGTTAGGGTTCACGCTCATTTGTGCACATGTACTCAGAATGTAATCAATACATCCATTATCACAGTAGCTACTGCACATGCGGATATATGCACATATTACCTTCTAGTGCTGCAACCTTTCGTGGTGCTAACAATATCTCTCCCTCACCTTTTCATAGGTCCATTAGGTGTTTCCCAAGTCCGTGGTCCTGTACCTGGTAAGTATGATACTATTTTTTACTGATCATATATACCCTATGAAAGTTAAGGGCTGCCATATTGCCCTATGTACAAATGTTGTTTTTAGCAAGAGTAGAATATTTGCATGTTCCATTCTGGGACAGTTAACTATGGTTCATAGACATAGGTGTGTATTTGAATGACCATCAATACATCTGCACTTATAGTTATGAGGGCCTACACAGCCTGGTATACATGAAGCAATTACTCCAAGATGCCTGTTCAAATACAAAAGGGAGATGCTACACTCCTGAGGCAGTGACACTAGTACTGGCATATCATTCTCAGGATAGGTGTACTGGGTTTTATGTGTAGTTCTATCACATATAGTGTCATATTTCATACCTTACAGGTAGATTATATTTGCAACTTTACCTGGATATGGCGGAAGTACATATTATAAAGGGCTTGACTTGTCTGATTATGTTGGTGTAAGGTTGTCTGTTGTTCATGGGAGGGGAGATGAGAAGATGTGAGACTGGTAATGCAGTTGTGGATCCTCATTTGTATGAGCCTGTGTGGATTACCATACTTAAAAGTGCACGTAGTCATGTACTGCTTCTGTCTTAGTTTTCACAGGTGACCGGGGTGGTTGGATTCTGTCCCGCTCACAACCTGATGTCAGTGTCTCACCATCTGATGATGGTGGTGGCCATAGTAAAGCACAGGTGAGGTTGTCTGGGGCTGAATCTGTCCCAGAGGTTGACATCCCTCTTCTGCCCTCATTCTCACCACACACAGTCATTATGCCCACACATACCCGGTCCCCAGAGGCCACAGATATTGGACAGTCAGGGAGTGGTGACAATGAACAGGACAGTGTGGCAACTATGGCATCAGTGAGTGTAGACACTGGCCATAGCCAGACAGCTTGCGAGGTCCCATACAGGTGGATTGACAAGGATGCTCATAGGAGGACTGCTGTCCATCTACCACCTGCTGCAGGTGTCACATCACAGGTCATTCAGCACATGTTTTGGGCTTTCATGGAGGCACAGGCACATTTTGAATGCAACACCAGACAGATACTTAGGGTTATGGACACAGCAAAGTCTGATATCCGTGACTGAATCTACTGCTTTGGGGACACCATGGATCAGTTTACTGATGCAGTGGATAGATGATTAGCTGAGACAGTGTCTGTCTTGGACTGCACATTTTCTGTGCTGGAACATCTGGTTGGGGTTGGGCATTGGACCCATGGATGTAGGTCAGCAACACCATCTGTTGAGAGTCCACATGACTGTGCACAGTCACGCACCCATAGTGGTAGTACCTCCAGCACTACATTGGGAATTGTGCTATCCATACCACACTTTGTGGCAGGCCATGGGCACGTGGTCCTGGGCGGTCCCATGGGGAAACAGTCCTAGGATTTTGCAGTCAACGTCAGGTACTAGCACCTCATCTGACCTTGGGCATGGTGGTGCCAGTGCTACTCCTGGTAGATCCAGTTCTCATGTTCATGGTCAGATACGGTGAACTGTCCACTCTACTATGTATGGTCCTCAGCTGTCCAACATACACATGTGTAGGGCTAGCACTGTGCTTGACTGTGTACAGGCACACACTGAAACAGCACTGCCACATGCAGGTCACATACAGACACGCATGGCACCTCTCCATGGCCTATCTAACCTGCACCCCTCCTGACTTACAAACATGCTGTCAACTGTTTGGCACAGCCTAGGCCTTCAGCACCCACACATCACACCCTGTGCATGTGATGATACCTGTGCCACATCCCTGCCATCTGTGCCATCGATGCAGGGAAATGCTACTATGTGTCTGATGCACAGGGTGTCTATATCACTTGAAATGTACATGTGTAGTGCAATATTGTTTTGCCATGCCACCTGTAGACCACAACAGGTACTGTATGTGTCATGACTACACATCAAACTTTGTGTATCTTTGTTGCATGATGTTGGACTGGCAGTAGTGTTACAGAATGACAGTTGTGTCATGAACCTGTGTATGTTTCTGTTACAGGAGTCTGAAGGGATTCACTGTGGGCACATGGCAGCAATACAGTGGCACAGGATGGCATGGCAGCACAGCAGAAATATGACATCAACAAAGTACGGCAGTGTACATGCATGGCACCCTAGATGCATATGTGTAGAACCATCTATCTAGGACAATGGGGTAGTCAGTATATTCATGCATTCATAGTTTGTGTTAAGGTCTCCTACCCTGGCCACATTTCACCTGTGTTATATGAACTTACAAATCTAGAAAGTGTGGTGATGGAGTTGACACGTCTACAAAAATCCTGTGTCTGGGTCAGACAGGTGGTGGACATTGGTTATGACAATGTACAGGAGGGCAATTTAGGGCCAGTAGCTAGTTACAGTGCCAAAAAGTGCATAACCATTGCATGTGGATAGCTCATAAGGCATGTCTGTAGTGCTGCACAGGGCTATATTTACACATGCACTGAAGTAGTTGATGTGACATTAGAACCCATACTTATCTACTATTACACACTGCAGCTCATAGTACTTATTGCATGTGCCATAGAGTTTAACTGATATTAGAGTGTCAGCCAGCACTCTTAAGGTGCATGACATCAGCAGGCCTTGTAGAGAAGGGCAATGTAGAGGCCAGCAGCTAGTCACAGGGCCATAAAATGTATAACCATTGCACAGAGATAGCCGATACGAGCTGTCCATAGTGCTACATGGGGATATGTTTACAAACACACAAAACTGGTGATGTGAGATTAGAACCCCTACCTATCTACTATTACACATTATAGTGCACAGTACTTATTGCATGCACCATGGAGTACAGCTGCTGTATATGTGATAGCAGGCACAGTATTTGTAGAGTACACAAAGTAGTCTTGTGTTAGCCAGCATGTGTGGCCTGCAGATTGATATTGCTTAGTACTGCTATTGTATCTAATGTCCCAGGAGTGGGTACCAGTCACTATTTCTGCTATGTGTGTACAGTTAGCAGTATGGCCATACTGTATGTGGCAGGTTGCAGTTAGATAGGCAAACATGTGGCCAGGAACAAGATGGCCTGTCCAAGGCATGCATTGAACCATTGTAAAATACAACACCTGCTCACCTGTGTCTGTTTACAAGGTTACATTCCACAGGCACAGGGGTCTGTGGGTGAGTGTATTATGTACAGTTGTGGCCTTGGATTGGTTCCTTTGGGCAACTGTTTTGATGTGTGAGTGCAGATAACCTCAGTATTCTGAGGGTATGTGGGGAAATCCATACATCCCCACATCTCTATAAGTGCTGATGTGTGTGTACATTATGTATCTGACATATGTAGATATATGTTGAAGTTCTATGTGTCATTGTACTAAATATATATATATATATATATATATATATATATATATATATATATATATTATATGTATATGGGGTACATAATGATAAATGCACTAGGCATGTGGGAGAGAGGTAGGTTCAGATAGATATATAGAGGTAGCTGTCTGTATGTATATATGTATTTCCACATAGCAGGTCTTTATAAGGAAGAGGCAACAGAATTGCCCTCAAGTTAGGTAAGTGTAGGAGCATGCCCAGTAGGACTGTCAGTACTTACAAGTTGAATCCAGGCCAAAGTTATCTGCACTCCAGTATGGGATTTTGTGTGCTACAGACATTGGCAACTGCACCTGTTTCCACAGTACAGCACTCCCTGACATTGTCCACAGCATTACCCGGCTGTATGCTTTAATTAATATGCGACTGGGGTACATGATGTAACACCTCCTACAGGGTGACAATCTGCATACATCTCACCATACCTCTCAACTTCTTACAGAAAGACATATTGACAAAGCCATTAATAAAAGTGGGACAAAGGCCCAAAAGTAGGGACAATTTTTTAATATTGCACTTACAAACTTAGGTGATAGAATAACAGGTTTTGCTTTAGCATGAATTTTCTGAAGGGTATGAAATCTGAAACTCAAATGCCTGTTATTATTTTCTAACTTCAGTATTTAATGATTTCCCACTAGTTTGCCAGAAAACCATAATTTTATGAACAACGGACCAAATATCTGAGGCAAAAATCTATACAGTTGATAGGTATGCCTCTCACTGTACATACTTTTTTCATAATGTCCAGCATTTCATGGCCTGTTCCTCATACATTTGTGGAGTCCCACTAAAATATTGTATACAGCAGTCAGTGAGTAGTATGAACTACAGACAAACATATGAGTGTTGGATTTTATATCCTTCAGATATGCTGTACTGCTGCAACTTGCTTTCATACTAGCCACCTTCTAGGTGAATCAGAGCATCTGAATGTCTATCTGTAGTTTTGCCCTGTGTCCTCCCATTTTCTCTGGCTTTTTCCAGCGTTCATGCAGTAACAGATTGAGGGGTATGACATTCTGTGGGGATACCACCATATGACTACCACACATGCAAAAGATGTGGATACTGACAGATTCAAACCATCAACACCATCGCCCATACAAATGCCCCAGGCCTACTGAGCCACATAGGCTGTCAGACAGAGATGTGTCATTCATCACACAATCAACAGCATACAGACATACATTGTCACCCCTGCATTATGTGAGACATAGAACGTGTGGCCAGGGTCTATGTCACAGCCCTGGAATTGGCTGGTTTGCTGCTCTATGATTACAGATTTACTGTTACAATAGTTGTATTGATACAATGATGTGTTGGTCATGGGGGACGACTGGCCCATGCTCTGCTGGCATAGACAGTTGTGCAACTGTCATGTGACCCCACTGTTTAGAATCTCTCTTGAATAATGCAGTGGACTTTTCAGCCATGTGGCCTAGTGCATATTACAGAGCACATACTATTGGACAGAGTACCTGTTGTCTCAAGTGGCTGTTAGATCTTCCCAATTAGCCCAGTAACCCACTATATTCCCTAGCATACATGCAGGAGGTCCATACATATGCTGCCATATGCTAGTACCCCTTACAAGTGGTGAATAGGTGTGTGACTTGCGAATGCAGCAGTTGGAAGACCTGTAGTTCTACATTGTCAGTACATGGTTAGGTACAGGTTGGGTGGGCTAGCTGGCATCATTTTTACTAATGCATTGTCTCTTGGCCAAGGCCAGGGCACACTGGGCATGCCTACTTCTGCCTACAGGGACAACCTCAGGGCTTTCCTCCTTGGAGTCCCCCAGTGGGTGGCTGTTGTGACCTAAGCATTGGTGGGGGGCTGTGTAGCCTTTCCCTTTGCTAATCCTGCTAAAGCTGTTTATGCAGATTTATATTGGGTAGCATAGCACATACTGTGAACATGTGTGCTCATATGGCTGGAGAGTACTGCAGGGCTCCACCAGATATATCGAGGCACCAGAACCATGACTTAAGCAGCCCAAACACAAGCCCTATGATGTTTCTGGTTTGTGTGTGTGCCTTATTATGGCATTCTGTTGTGAGTGTGTGTGCATTTCTGATGGATGTCATCATTGACAGTTCCAGTGCATAGCCAGCATCCTCCAGATAATGGCTGTGTGGGATGTCCACCCTAGCAAACATCTGGTAAAACTGTGATGCATGCCTGATATGGGAGTCATGATAATTGCCAGGGCTGCCAGCACACACATTCATGATAATGCTGTGGGCATTGCACATGACATGGCAGTTGATGGTGTGATACCCCTTGTGGTTAATGTAGATTCTACCCTCCTCACTGGGTGGTGCTTTGATATGTACATGAGCGCAATCTATGGCACCCAGTACCTCAGGGTAGTGTGCTATATGGTAGAAGTGTCGCATACTGCTGGCCCTCACCTTAGGGGTAGGGAAAATAAATGTGTTCACTGGCATGTGGTAGCATGGCATCCAGGAACTGGTAGAGTACCCTGAATGCTGATGTCTGTGAAACCCCCATCATGTCCCCAGTTGGTCTTTCGAAAGTATCCACACAAACATCCAACAGGTCAACTAACAGTCAAGAAGCAGTCAATGTCTGATGAAGTGGTGTTTTTTCACTACGAAAGCACTAACATTTTTAAGAAACTGCTTCACTGTGCTTTTACTTTTTTGAAGTGCTCCTTGACCGTTGGTTGGTTCATTGGATTTTTGTGTGGATAATTTGTTTATTTTCTATGAACAATTTATTCATTTTGCAACCTGCTGTTTGCATTTTGGTCTTTGGAAAGTACCTGTAGCTAGTAGCCTAAGAGTTAGACATAGCTTTGTTTCCACCAGGATGGGTTCCCCTCTGTTGGCTCTGGGTCTGAGTTGGGGTTGACAGAGCTCACAGAGTTCTTGTAGTATGTCCCTGTCCATACTGTAGCACTCTACAATCTCCAGCTCATGTAGCTCCTGGAAGGTTACCCTGGGCCTGAACACTCTTCCCCTTCTCAGTCTAGGTCTATTGTCAGCAGCAGCAACAGCATTGACCTCAGCATCCAGCACATACATATGTAGCAGACTTGCAGCAGCTGCTAGCATTCCTTCAGTTAAAACTCCCAAGTCTGTATTCCACTGGTGTAGAGTATGGGGGTGAAATCAGATTGTAGGGTGTATGCATACTTTATAGTGCTCTGCTGTAGGTGCAGCCTTTGTGATTGGCTACCTATGATGCATTCCACCTGCCAAGTTCATCATTAAGGACTGTTAATGGCCCTAGTTTAAGTGAAAGATGGGTCATCAGTAATTAAGATATCATTGCCTTTCACAGACAATTTTTTTTTGCAACAGCCTTCCTCGCTGAACACTGTAGTGCACCATGCAAGCATGCACCATGAAGGTAAATAGTGCTATCACTCAGGGTACATGCCCCCATGAAAGGTCATGCTCAGCACAGCGGCAAGCTATGCAAACATGCTCAAACTTGGTGGAACACATGCCCTGAAGATAAACAAAGCTCAGCAGACACTGTACAACCCCCTGCTCAGCACAGTGCTGTACCACACCAACAGGCACTGCTGTGCTCCAATGAGCTTACAAGTTCTCAGACACACTATCCGTTGATGTCAGCTACCTCTTATGTGGACACCAACATAGTTCACTGCCTACATGGATGGGATCTGTGGACACGGATACCCATTTGTGTTATTCAGTAACCCCAACTCATTTTCATAGGGATACTTGCACACAACCTGAAAACAACATAGTTTCAGGCACTTCCTCCTTAGCAACAGAACCATTCCACCATTGTAGATACTTCACGTAGGGTCCTATAATACATTTCAGTCACATATGAATAACTTTGGTTTTTACACTATTTTTTTATTTTATTTTTTTCATAAAAGCATGTTTGCACACTGTGGTGCACTGCTCACACATACGCATACGCAGATTATTAAAAAAAATAAAATTATTTTAAGTTATTTTCCATATGGTTTTGCACACACGTTGGATAGGTTTGCACATATTTGTGTCTGTTATGCTATTTCTGCCCATCTACCTGCTCTTTTATGGCCCCTGTTGCTTTTTTTTTTACATCCTGTACATGGAATGTTTCTGTGTACCCTACGGGCACCAACACGGGGTCTGCAGGACTACCTGTCTCCTTCCTGGATTGTTCTACCTCCCTCATTTGCATGGAATTCACCTGCTTAAGAGGTGATTTGCATGCCATGGATACTACCCTGTAGGTGTGCTCGTGCCTACTGCTCAGCACTGTTTACTGGATCGCACACCTGTTTACTTTCATGTAAGCAGTGTGCCACTACACCTACATAGAAAAAAAGTCCATATAGGCTTTATTAAATTCCCCCCACAGTCTCTCACACTAAGGGTAGAATGACTCACCCTCACTGAAAAATATAGGGCAGGATTCATGAAGGCTTGCACGGAGTGTAAGAGACGTGTAAGACTCCATGCAAGCCTCGCGATCCAGGAACAGCCCTAAACTCCGTGTAAGAGACCAGCTAAAATGTCTCTTACACGGACTGGGCGTGGATATGCTAAATACCTCACTTGCAGCCGAAAGGCATGCAAATGAGGTAGGTTAGCGATCCATGAAACAGAAAGCAGCCCGTGGAAGAGCCGTTTTAGCTGCAGAAATGTACTCAGTTGACAACTGAGTACGTTTCTGCAAAAACCACAATGGAGCCATGTCAGCTCCAAATAAAGGGTGCATATGTGTCAGGCAGCATGCCAATGGCCAAATATGTGGCCATTGGCAAGGTACCCTGATGCAAATATGAAAAATAAATAATTTTTTTTTCGGCGATCGCCAATGTTTAAACGCAGCGCAGCCCCGCGCAAATGGGCTGTGCTGTATAAAACATAAAAATGAAGGTTATAAACCCACAAATGTGGGTTTTATGCAATACATGGAATGACAATGGAG
The DNA here is from genome assembly GCF_019279795.1 of Protopterus annectens. Lineage (NCBI taxonomy): Eukaryota > Metazoa > Chordata > Ceratodontiformes > Protopteridae > Protopterus > Protopterus annectens. Next base: position 1,146,197,997 of record NC_056727.1, read on the forward strand.
GGACCAGCAGACCAAAAACAACATGGCCACCGTGTAGTGGTTGCTAAGGGGGGAAGCTGAGTCTAAGACATGTAACTAAGCATTAGTAGGCAATCTGATGTAAATGAGGGTTAGGATACTGAATCCCACAGTCACATAGCAAATGAGCACATTCTGAGTAGTGTAAGAGATACATAAGGGGGAGGAATAGAGTAGGAGATAGGTGACATCACAGGGGGGAATGGTAGAAAGAAATGCAGTTCATTGGAGGTCAGTGTTACATGACAGATGACAGACACAGATCATGGAAAGAGGAGTGCCACAAGATAAGCATGGGAAAGTCAAGAAATGGAAGGTGTACACTGTTACTTACACCAAAGTTTCTTGCTGGGCGTGCATGCACATGTGTGCGCACCATGAAGCGAGTAGGGCAGTGTGCGCGCGTGTAAGGCAGACTAAGCATGTGGGAGCATGTTGGTAGATCTGTAACACTGTTTGCACTGGTGTGCACGCGTTTTAACCCGAATAGGCAGTTCCTGAACTGTGTAAGCATGCGTGCGCATGTGTAAGCCACTCTGAGCGTGTTTCTGCTGGTATGCATGCTGCTCCCCCCTGAGGAAACAGAAAGGAAAAAGGAAGCAACAGAATTAGTAGGAAGCTAGCAGGGAATACTGTTGGAGCTAGCAGGTGAAAACAATTAGAAGCAGGCAATTACACAGGCAGAATAGTAGCCCAGCCCAGCACTTAAAACTCTGCAAACAGCAGTGCAGGATGTTTCTCTCAAGAGACACTGCAAGACAGGAGTAAGCTATTAGAAGTGAAAACTGAAAAGCTGAACTCAGAGCAGAAATGCTAGGGGCTGCCATAGCTGTCATAATGAGACATAGGCGACTTGCTGAGGGTGGTGACAATGCAGATGGTGCCAGACAACCCACAGTGAGGAGACGGAGAAGATTGTACAGGCCCAGGGTCACCTACCACGGGTTACATGAGCTGGAGATAGTAGAGCGCTATAGAGTGGACAGAGAGCTCCTACAGCAAATAGTCGAGCTGTGCAGGCCATGCCTCAGACACAGAACCTACAGAGGGGAACCCATCCCAGTGGAAACCAAGGTATGTGTTGGCCTAAGAATACTAGCAACAGGTACCTTCCAGAGACCAACTGGTGATATGATGGGGATATCACAGGCATCAGCCTCCAGGGTACTGCACCAGTTCCTGGATGCCATGTCAGCACGTCAGTGATCATGTATATTTCCCCAATGCCAGTAAGGTATTGGCCAGCAATATGCATCTCTTCCAGCAAATAGCGGAATACCCTGAGGTAGTGGGTGCAATAGATTGCATGCACATACACATCAAAGCACCAGCCGGTGAGCGGGGTAGGGCCTACATTAACCGCAAGGGCTTCCCCTCCATCAACTGCCAGGTCATGTGTGATGCCCAGGGCATAATAATGAATGTGTGTGCTGGCTGACCTGGGAGCTACCATGATTCCCACATCTGGCATTTGATGCAGCTGTACCAGACATTTGCCAATGGGGACATCCCACATGGACACCTAGTGGGGGATGCAGGTTATGCACTGGAGCCGTGGCTGATGACACCCATCAGAAATGCACACACACCTGAACAGGAATGCCATAATGAGGCACACGCACAAACACGTAATGTAATAGAGCGTGTGTTTGGGCTGCTCAAGTCATGGTTCCGGTGTCTGGACACATCTGGTGGAGCCTTGCAGTACTCACCAACTACATGTACCCAAATTGTCATGGTATGTGCTATGCTACATAATATGATCTTGTGAAAACAGCTGCAGCAGGACCAGCATAGGGCTGGGCCAAACAGCCCCCCACCATTGCCAAGGCCATCACAGGCAGACCGTGACTCGGAGGAGGAACAACCTGAGCCTGCCCCAGTAGGCAGAAGGAGGCGTGCCCAGTATGCCCTGGCCTTGGCAAAGAGGCAACGCATAGCACATACACTGGCTCAGTAGGAACCCTGGGAATGATATCCCTCTCTGACTCACTCAAATAATAACAGGGATGCCTAAAATGACATGACCTGCTCACAAACATGTACAGGGAATGTAATATGTGTATCCGACAGAGGCAGCCCCACAACAACACCTGAGGCATGAATGCCATGTGTTAAGTAATGTAACACCATGTACTATATGCACACTTGAGGACCCTGACTAACATCCACCCTCACCAAGCATGAAGCCACAAAATGATGATGGGATGATCAATTGCAATAATTGGCTGAAGTAATACTGTTAGTCAAAGGGGAGCCAATGTGTTTCAGCCTGGGAAGACATGCTGAGCATGACATGATGCACCACCTGCTAGGGGTGGCATGCACCTATCAGTCCAGGCCCCATGGATACTGGCAAAGGCTGTCAGTACCCACAGCGTGCCCTGAATAGGTAAGTCTCAAAACACAAACCCACCTTCATAGGTACCACAAGGGATAGGAACCTAGATGTAATGCTACCCAATGCCAGAAGTCTAAACAGCAAGATGCATGCAGTGTAAATGCACACAGTATGGAGAATGTTGATATCTGTCCTGTAATAGAAAACTGGGTCAAGGCTCACATCAGCACCCTAACACTACCAGGTTACACCTCATACTGTGCTGTACAGCCTCAAAACATGGAACAAGCTACAAAAGGAGGGTGACTAGCAATAATTGTCAAGGATAACCACACCCCCATGTTGGTACCACAACAAGAAGCAGCATGGATTAGCCATGGTCAAGTACCAGTGGCTAAAACTGCCTCCCAGTATATAGCCTGCTGCAGACTACTGTCCTAACACCAGGAACTGCACCTGGCCTATGTTGGAATACATGAATATATCAAGCCCCCCAAACCACATTATATTGGTTGACTGAAAATGCCCAGACATACACTGGGAGCATTATACTAGCACCAACACAGTAGGAGAAGAGTTCCCAGAATCCATAAACCAAAATGCCCAGGAACAACGTACCACTCCCACAAGAGGGGTAAGCATACTGGATGTGATAATCAGCAACATGCATACTGGATGGCAAGATGAGAAGTGTATCCCTCACTGGTAAGACCAGACCATAGAGTAATCACACCTGATATACACATCCTGACCACAGTCCCTGGCCAGAAAACCACAGTGAAAAACATGTGTAAAGCATAGGTTGCACCCCTCCAAACTGATGTGGAATCCACTAAAGGCCCTGTGCAGGTGCAGAATATGGGACACACCGCAGAACCTGTTATACAGGCATTCCATGAACACAGCCAGGAATGCTTGGATTATGCAATCACAAATAACAACAAGACACAATGCCATACACGCAGGCATCTGGCATGCTGGACTCCAGCCATTACCAAACCATGCAAGAGAATGAGGAAGCTACTACATGATAGAGCAAACATAAAAGAAAGTAATCACTGATCAGTAGTATGGCAATAAAATATGTCCACACATACAATCCACTAAGGCCAGCTACAACAAGTAGAATCTGTGAATCCTGAGGCAATGTTACACCTGCCCCAAGTACACAGACAACCCTCAACTCCCCCAATAAATACAAATATATGTGAGAGATGCAACCATTTATCCAAACTGGAGGCTGAGCTCCCCCAACTCAGTACTGTCAAAACTAGTCAGGAGGAGAAGGTAACCACATACACCACAAACCCAGTCCCACATAGACCTATCACAACTGTAAACCAAACACATAAACACAGAAAAACATTCCCAGAGGCCCTAATTACAAACAAACCACACCAACAGAGGCCTCCAAAGCAGACCCCAAGCAACCACAACCTCCAAACATAGCACATGCAACACATAGTACACAAAGCTGGTGTGCCAAACAGTCACAGGCTAGAAGGAGAAACAACATGCCTGATACAGTTGTAATAGGTGTCTGTATAGGCAGACACACTGCTGTCCCACTCACCAGACTGAACAAGGGAAAGGGTACAGTAAGCTGCCTGTAGGCTGCTACAATATGCCACATAACACAAGTACGCAGGTCACCCCAAAGCAAGCAGAAATATGATGCACTCATTGTCCATGCTGGTGTGAATGACCCGAGATGTACCTCCCTGGACTACATGAAAAGAGACATGGATGAGCTCTCTGAGTATGTACTCCAGACTGGTATGACACTGGCCGTTTGCAGCATCCAACCCTCACCAAGAATGATGCCACAGTACAAACACAGAATGATCAGCTTTAACAGGTGGCACAATTACAGCTGTCAGTCCAAGAGGATCTAATGTCTGTCTGCTTGAGATGTCATGCATGACAAGCCATGCTGCTGTTCCAGGGATGGCTTGCACCTGTTACCCCCGGGCATCTGGATACTGGTTAAGGCCTTTGCCACCTCCATAGATCCGTACATAGGCAAGGCCAAAAAGACTAACCCACCACCCTAGAAAACATAAGTGGTAAGAAACATAAGGGTAATGCTGACCAATGCCAGATGTGTAAACTGCAATATGCATGCTCCTGAGGCACTTCCCAGTATGGAGAACATTGATGTCTGTGCAGTGACAGAAACCTGCTGCAAGCCTACTGACAGCACACCAGCACTACCAGGTTATACCTCATATCATGCGTTATGGCCCCAACACCTGGACCAAAACATCAAAGGAGGGGGAGTATCCATATGCAGCACAGACACCCATATGGCCAGGTAACTGACAATGCACGAATCAGCGGAGACCACCCATGTGCACCTAACTGTAGTCAAAACTGCTGTACAGTCTGTAGCATGCGACAGACCACACTCTCACACACAGGAACCCCACCCAGACATCCTGAAGACACTGGACAGTATGAATGTCCCACCAAATACCAAACAAGGTACTCACAAATTACCACATAGGTGGTAAACCATTATGTATGCAAGGAGTAATCAGGGACCTAGGGACACAAGTCGACAGTAACCTGTCATGTGACACTCACAATGCCAATGTGGCTAGGAAGACTGTCTATATTGGACACTGAATCATGAAAGGATTCACATCTACATCAACAGAGGTCACTGTGCCCCTGTACTGTTCTCTTATCAGACCCATAATCTAGTACAATGACTCATATGGGATGTACCATACCTGACACCTGCAGCAGTTAGGAAGACCTCAAAGGTACCTCACCAAGAGGATAAAGGGTGTCAAATATATGTCATATGCTGCCTGGCTGTAGACACCCCAGCTGAATGCAGTCACAGACTGCCTACACAGAGGCATTGTATGTCTGTTGTACAAGGCCATGTCCAACACAGGAGTAATGGACATGCTCCACCCCAGGAAATCAAAGCCATTGGAGCTGTGAGAGTGACAGATGTCAACCTCAAGACATAATGAAATAGGATGTGCTGGAGGGACAGATACATAACCCAAAGGCTTCCCACAACCTGGAACAGGATCCCACTCCATGTTAGGCAGAGCCCCTCACTGACACCCCTCAACAGGAATATTGCCAAGTGGATGGATGATCGTAGATGTACACTGGGGGTCTTCACTGTGTCACGTCCAGACAGAGGCACAGTAAAGAAAATCATAAATGGCCATAATATTCACATAGCAAGAGGCGGCTCTGGCTAGGCTTACTAATGCCCTAGGATGGATAGCCTAGTATGAACCTATGAACTTATGAAGATACAAATTGTACAGGACACTAAGGATAATCACAAGGCTTACTCAACTGATGGTAGGAACCATGTTGGGAATTCACAGATATGCTCCAAATCACACAGATATTACAAACAACATACCAAACACACACACATATTGCCAACATACAACCTGACAGGTGCAGTGCAACCCCCAGAATGCAAAATATCTATCCCAGCAGACTGCTGGCCCCTGACATTGCAGATGCTGAGGTAACAGCCATCATCTACAAAGCAAAACACACAGCAGCAAAGGTATGAGATGGTGTCCTGGGCTGAGGCCAACATGGACTCCAAGAAGAATGGAATGCCAAATCACACTACTGCTCAATGTCAGCCTTACCACAAGATATGTACCCAAAGAGCAGTGTACAACAACAGTGGTCCTTCACAACAAAGGTGTTGCCTGAATGGATACTGCAAACTACCACCCCAGGATCCTGACAAGCTTGGTCTGCACAGCTATGGAAAGGATCAGCATGTACCGCAGACATAAAGCTATCGGGGACCTACTGATACCGGACCCTACCCAGTGTGGTTGTCGTAAGTGCAGATCCTGCCCCTAAACATGTTTGACCCATTTGAAATAGTCATTAAGATCACCGATGAGGATAATGTGGTCCACACAGTGTAGCTGGACCATGCAAATGCTTCCAGACAATACCCTATGTGTTCAGTATGGATATGTTCACCAGCTTAAATATAAACCCCTATGTCAGTAGAGGGGTTGCAAACCAGACCAAGGACAGAACTGACATGGTCAGACATGCTGCATCCATGTCAGACTACAAACCAGATATAAGTGGCATCCCACAAGGCTTGGTCCTGGGACCTCCCCCGTTCCGTATATATGTCCCATAGGTACAGGCCAACATGGAAGGACTGTGACTGAACATGTATGCAGAGGAGTACAAACTGCCCACCATATCTGACCCCCAGCTGACACAAGCAACCCACAAAAGGGCCACATAGCAACAGAGAACTGGTGCCATAGCCATGTCAGCAAGCTAATTGCAGAAATGTGTATAGACAACCACCATGGATATACAGTAAGTGCCCACCAATTACCACACAGGTGTTAACCCATTACGTACCTAACATGTAATGAGAGACCTGGGGACACAAGGTGATAGATATCCTGCATTGGACAAACATGTGGCTGTAGTGTTCACAGAAACATACCATATACCCACCCAATCATGAAGGTTGTCAGATCTAGATAAGGGGAGGTCACTGTGGCTCTGCAGTCATCCTTCATCAGCGTCACAATTGACTACAATAGCCCCTGTGGGATGTACCTCAGCAGACACCTCCATCAACTGTAAAGTCCACAACAGTACCTCACCAGGAGTAGCAAAGAGCATGAACAGATGCCAAGTGTTGCCTGATTAAACAAACTGCAGCTCCACACACTGCCATACTGCCCACCCAGAATCAAGCTGTGCCTGATGTATGAAGCCATGTCCAAGCTGGAATCAATGAACATGCTGCACCTTGTACAATCTGAATGGCAGTGAGCTATGCACATGAGAGACCTGAACCCCAGCACTGACATACATAGGACAAGCTGTACTGAATGATCCATAACACAGAAGCCACCCCCACTCTTGAGTAAACTCCCAGTACAGGTTAGCCAGAGAGTCACCCATCGACACCCCTCAAGAGGAATCTTGATGAGTGGATGGGAGATGGTAGGTTTACCCTGGGTATCACTGTTATGTCACAGGTAGATGGAGGCACAGTATACTAACCATGACATATGTCATGTCAAACTCGTTACAATGTATGTCAAAGGACAAACACACTCTCTGACTAGCATCAGAAATGGCCTAGGGCACATCGCTAGTGTTTGCCAATGTCCACCTATGTTGTGGAATACACTACCAATGTTGGACAAGCCTGGTGTAGGTAGTCCATATCTGAACATAATGCAACATGGTCATATGTGCACAACTGGCCCCTACACAGTCTGTTGTGCTCACTATGAAGATGTCAAGCAGTGATAGGACTAAAGCCCAGGATACTGTCCACCACAGTGAAAGTACTGAACCAGTACACTATACGGTACTACAGTGTTAGGTCATTATGAAAGGATGTTGACAACTGTATGCAAAGTATCCCATGCAATCCCTGCAGGCACAGTATAATCCCTGTTGTGGTCAGACATGAAGCAGTTGGCCAGTAAGTACACAACATGACACCCAACACACAACCATAAACGTGAGATATTGTTGAAGTTCACACTCACCCAAATATGTGGTGGACTGCAGAGTTCAACATATGGAAAGCTCACACTGGGCATGCTCGCACACTTTGATAAATGAGGCATATGTCAGACAACATGCCATGGAAAGGCTGAACTGGGCATGCTCACACACTTAGGCCATATCTCCATTTTCCAGTTGGCCACACATATCTGGTATTTGTACGTGTCATTCCAGGAACCAACCACAACAGAGCAATCTGCCCAGTGCACACAGTAAATGACTACAGAGACATAAGTGATATAGTGGATCGCCCTCATATTCAAACATCTTCCACAGATACACAAGTTGTTCATAGGAACAGGGAATGCTATGGCAATAAAGACCTGCAAACAGTCTAACAGCAACAAATATTGTGCATCTGACAATTAAACATATGGGTGTAGAGGTCAATACTAGGCTGTTTGCCCTAGGGAATGACAGCTTAGCCAGAGTGTGCTTGGCATCTGCATCCCCAGTACAGTAGGCTACTGTGCCACTGTAAAGTAGGTCACATAAGGCAACATGTGAGGCTAGTGTGCTGTGCCTCTGTCAAGCAGGGACACAGTGGAGATCCCAGGGTTTGAATGTGCTAAGCCACATCCATGTTGTTGGTGTGTGCTGGAAGAGGGTTGCTGAGGACCTCTAACAGTAAGTGGGCATCAATAACAGACTGAGGGAGCCCTATCTGCATTGTCTGGACAATTCCACTGTCAACACTGTGTTGTGATGATTATGTGGGATTGAAGTGTTCGTGCGGTACTGTTCAGAGATGTCCTCCCTCTGTGGGCTACAGCTCTGCAATGTATTAGCTCACTCTGTCTGTTGGACAGCTCATATATGGCTGGTGTACACCTGACAGGTGTCCTGTTGTGGAGCAGTCATGGGTATATGTGGGATAGCATGATCAATGCAAACCTTACACATGCTCATAGAATGCAATTGTCAAGGATTATGCAGAGTGGCCAGTATAGTCCCCAGCATGGGTCCTTTGAAGTCGTCCACCCCAGTCTTCACAAGTGTAGAGTCTGCTTGTGCTAAATACAGTTTGTTTGCAGTGACAACCTTGCCTGGGGTGGGGATGGGATATGGATGTCCAGGGAAAGGTGGGTATGGTCAGATATCAACAATGGTGGTCTACCTCTGGTGTGGAACAGTGAGTACCCATGTTGCAGATGGACAGGTGCAATATGTATTCCCCCATGTGGCTGTGGTGAGTGGTTCTGCCATAGCACATGGTCCCACAAATTGTAGTGGCTGTAGGGTAATGTTGTAGAGGCCTGAGTAGTTCCCACACACAATATGCCTGTACCTGATGTTAACAACTGGAATGGTGTATGTGAACACCTGCATATCCCGGCACTGTTCCCAGGGAAGCACAGTGTGTGTCCTGGATGTGGGAGTGGTGTTCTGGACTGGTTGTGTTGTGTGTTACAGGTCCTGTGGTCATGAAGCATGGTATACAACATAACCTGCCAGTGCGATGTGCATATCTGACCCTGAAGTAGGTGGCTGCAAATGCATATATATGCTATCCCCCACCTGACAGGTAGTACTAGATGTACATACCTCTGTAGAAATAAAGATGTCAGCACCCTATAAATACTGCAGGTGCAGAACAGATGCCCAGTAATTCTGATAGCGCACTCTGCTAATGCATCTCCCTCAAGTGCCATGATATAGTTAGGTAGGAGTTTGAACCATACAAATGCTCAGTGTGTGTGTGTGTGTGTGTGTGTGTGTGTGTGTGGGTTGTTGTGTGTGCAAGTCTGTGTGAGGGAAATGTCCCTTTTGGCAACTGGGAAAACACTCTACAGGATGCACATTCCCCTTTCTAAGCACTGATGATGTCAGCACCCTATAAGTACAGCAGGAGAAGGGAAACATCCCAGTAATGCGAATAGCGCACTCTGCTAATGCGTTTGTCACGAGTGTCATAACATAGTTCGGTAGGGGTTTGAATCCTACAACTGCCCAGTGTGTGTGAAGGGAGGTTAGTATGTGTGCAAGTCTGTGTGAGGGAAATGTCCCTTTGGGCAACTGGGAAAACACTCTACAGGATGCACATTCCCCTGTCTAAGCACTGATGATGTCAGCACCCTATAAGTACAGCTGGAGATGGGAAACCTCCCAGTAATCCAAATAGTGCACTCTGCTAATGCATCTCTCTCAAGTGTCATAACATAGTTAAGTAGGGATTTGAAACCTACAAATGGCAAGTTTGTGTGTTTGGATGAGGGGAGTTTGTGTGTGTGCAATTCTGTTTGAAAGACATGTGCTTTTTGGCAATCAGGAGATCACACTACATGATGCACATTACCCTATCCAAACACTGATGATGTCATCACCCTATAAGTACAGCCGGAGAAGAGGAACTTCCTAGTAATCCGAATAGTGCGCTTCGCTAATGTGTCTCTCTCACGTGTCGTGACATAGTTAGGTAAAGGTATGAAGTGTGTGTGTGTGTGTGTGTGTGTGTGTGTGTGTGTGTGTGTGTGTAATTGCAAGTGTGAGAGAACAGATCCTTTTGGCAAATACTACAATACACCAGATGCTGCATATTCCCCCAGTAAACACAGGGGATGTCACCACACTATCAGTACAGCCAAACAGGGCTACTTGCCCAGTAATGCCAATAGTGCACTCCGCTACTGGGTCTATTACCACTGTCAGAGCACAGATAGGTGTGTTTTGGAAACCCACAACTGCCACGTGTGGTTGTGTCACACAATATGACCATGTGTGGGTTGTTGTTCATAACAATGCATGCCATTGCCTAAACCAGCAATGGCAATGCACACATGATGTATGTGTGTGACACATACACATATATACCTGTGACCTTCAGTAGTTACCATGTCTGACACATGCCTCAAGTGGATAAATGGTATTTGCAATGCATAACATTATGACTGTGTCTTACTGTGCAGGGGCATACGGTATGTGTCTATACAGTGTGGGTTGTATATGGTATAATACCAACAGCAGGGGATACACATCTGGTCTGGGCCATATAGTCTACATGTAGTCGATGAACAGGTGCTGCATGTTCCCACCTGTTGTGGGAGTGGTAACATGTTGTTCCACTGCAATTCAGTGACTACATGCTGGGAACCTTTCAGCTAGTGTGTTGTAGCTACAGTAATGCTCACGCACAATGTTTGGCTGGATGCAGTCCAGCCATATAAAGACATTTCTAGAGACTGTCATATTGCCAGTGTTGTTAGGGAGGACAGGTGGGTTTCCTGTGTATGGGAGGGTTGTGTGTGCCAGGCTATGAACCAGAAGGCAGTCCAACACACTGTTAGCTGCTCATGGATAGGCCCTGATGCTTTGTGCTGTGCCAACAACCTGGAGGTGTGTGTATCTGTGGTGCCTTGAGATACCACCCCCCTGTCCATGTGTGTTACATGTGTAGGGGCGGCAGGCATGGTATGAGGTATAACCTGGCAGTGATGGGTTGCACCTGTGAGCCATGAATCAGGAATCTGGTACTGCACAGATATTGCAGTTCACCGTGCTGAGGACAGTGTCCAGTGCATGCATCTTGCGGTGTACACTGCTGGTGTTGTGTAGCATCACTGTTAGTGTCCTATCCTGTGTGATACCCATGGAGGTGGCTATGTAATCCGTGTCCTGCAGCAAAAGGCACTATGTGTGTATCAAGGGGCTTCACCAATATACAATGGCCCATGGGTGTCACGTGCAAGCTGCACCTCGCAAATCATTGTGGCTTCCCTAGCATGTAAGCACATGTTGACAGCCATTGGATACCCTATGAATGACATTGGAGATTGAGCAGAATGTAGACATAGAACACCCTTCCTACATATTGTGGTACCATACCTGGTGAGGGTATGATGGCAACCAAGATCAGGCTCATACTGGCCCGTGCCACATGCTGAGAGATCCCTTCTATGTTCCCTATCATGTAGTCCAGGGAGGTATGTCTCAGGTCATCCATAGTGGCATGGACAATGACTGAGTCATATGTGTCCATGCCTCTGACTGACCTGTATGCATGTGTTTTGTGGTGGACCATAGTGCCCCACGGGCATATCACTGTGACCTTCACCATGTACAGCCTGTTGAGTGGGACCCCACTGCAGCGGCCAAGAGAGGTACCTGACACATCTGTAGCAAGTGTGTTGTGTAGCCCTACAGGCTGTGAGTGTATGGCCCATGGGATGTGTTTGCCATGTGTGGCATGTGCTCTGTTCCAATGTAACATATGCCTGTGTGCCAGCTGCGGAGGTGTGTGATGCTCAGGCAAGATGCTATTTTGAGTCTCCAAGTATGCCCCAGTGAGTTTGGATTGCTGTCAGTGCGGGTCTATGTCAGACTGGTATTGTAGTCACTGTAGTATGTCATGCCACCTGACAGGGTATGGCAGTACTGGGTTCAGAGTGCTCAGTCCCCAGATTGGCTATGTGGTGGCATCCCACACATGTGTTGTACGTTCCTGGCCAGGGGAGAGGGTCGACTGTATACGTGTGGCAGCTGTGACATTGCCACATGACTCACATAAACCACAACTGGACCATAGAGGTGATTCTCAGGTTACCTTTGCACATGCTACCATAGTAGTGTGATTGCCATGGTGATTACCAACACATAGGGCCAATGGGGAACAACATACTGAAGGTGAGTATGTGTGGGTGTACTGCTACTGATTTCATAGCACTGGCATATATGACTGCACATGTGGGTAAATGCCAGGTAAGTCATGTGCAATGTGTCACAGGCAACGTACATGCGAACAAGACAGACAGTGACGTTCTGTCATGTGGAAAATTGACATAGTACGCTATGCAGATGTCACTAAGAGTCCACATAAGCTCTGTAACTCTGCATTGCAGGTGGAAGCAGTGTTCCAGGGAACCCCAAGCAAACATGCATGCAAACAAAGCTACAGTAAGCAGGGCTGGAAGTAGTCCATTGTACAACAAAGAAGGGGTAACACTTACAGTAGGTAACAGTGCAAATATGTAGGCACTATCAACATGTACCCAGGAATGCACAGCTCAGATGTCTATGGTAGAACTGATATTATGTCATAGTTAATTGTGATTTGTATTACATTGGTACTTCACACATATCAACATGCGCAAACATCCACATTGCATAGTCGTTGTGGGCAACATGCCACCATTACTGTACATGTCCATCATTGCGTATCACTACTTGCATTAGCTTCTCCCCTGTGCTACCTATGTATGTGGCTATCTGTTGACATCCTTACCAACGGTATGCAATAATGTGCAGCTGTTACACTATGGTACTTACTATGGGTGTAGATAACAATTCAGGACAGTCATACAGTTACTGCATCAGGCATGCTGGGATATACACACAGTCATATCAGCACACTGTACTGTTACCAACATGATACTAGTAATACACTTCTATGTAGTCACCCTGTGCATCAGCAACGTGTTTACCTGTTCCTGCACTGATGTTGGAGATTGCAGGAGGTGGCACAGTTTCATCATATGCACAGGGCGTGAATTAGGTATGCCTGAGTCTGCCACTGATACCACCAATTGACATGTGTGTGTATGTGTGTTGGTGAGGGACAGCAGTACAGGGTGGGGCACTGTTGGTGCAGTGTGTGCATGTATGTGGTAGTCCTAGGTGTTAACATTTCGCATGTGTGTATGCATGCACACAGTTCCACCTCATGGCTGCCATATACTGGAGTTTGTGGACAGCCACAGACTGCACCTGGCAGGTCATACAGATCAGTGTCTGTGGGCACGGACACGGTACCTGTGCCTGGCAGGGGTGCTACGGACCATATCCGGTACTAAGCCAGACTGGGTACTGTCATCAGAAGCGGGAGTGTGTTGACTGGACACAGGTTCCTGTTGGGACTGTCCAGAACCATGTGAACGTGGTCTCCTGGGGCGTTCCGATGACTGCACAGACCCAGCATTGCTGGGGCTGCTACTGGCACCATGGGGGCATCCGAGGGCCTGTTGTCGTCCGTGCTGACTGCCAGCTGCTGCTGTTGCTGACATACGGCCACGTCGACGCCGCAACTGTCCACCATTGCCCTGGCTCATGGACATGTGGTTGTGGAACTGCTGTAATATGTCAGCACAACGTCTGTCTATGACATCGGTGAAATTACTGATAGCATCCGCGATGTCACGCCTACTGTCAGTCATGGCTGTGCGACATGCTCTCAGCTCCCTCAGACCCTGTCTGGTGTACCTTTCCATACGCGACTGTGCCTGCATGACAGCCCAACACATAGCTGAGGTTGACAGACCTCTTTGGGCACGTCTGCCAGAGGCAGTACACCCACGGATGCTCCCACGAGAACCCATGGGCAACTGTCTGTGTGGTACCATCGCAGGACCCTGCCCATGGCTGCTGTGTGGGGAAGCATGTGCCACAGATACCACATTACCCTGGTCAATGCCCACTGTATCCTGTCCATCACCTAGGGACAATGGTGACATAGGATGTACTGGCAGGATGACTGTGCGCAATGATGGGATTGACAGCTGTGTACTGTCAATTGGCTGACCAATGACGGACCCTGACACACCTTCCTGTGCCATTACACAGATATCATCATTATCAGTACCTGTGGCACCAGATTCAGGTTCCCTGCTGCAGGACACCAGAGCAGCACCAGAACCTGTGGGAGGAAGACAGGAAACACAGTTTACAATGTCTACACAATGTTACCAGTGATGCACTAATGCACACATGCACACATGCACGTGGACATGCACACATGCACACATGCACATGTGGACACAGGCACACATGCACACATGCGTGGACACAGGCACACATGCACACGTGGACACAGGCACACATGCACACATGCACACGTGGACACAGGCACACATGCACACATGCACACCCCGCAGTATACACACAGAGCACTACTGAGTTACACTAGTATTACTAGCACTATCAGGACTATTATAGGTATTGTTAAAACACACTCACCAGCATGGATGGGCTGCCTTGCTGTAACACCGGAGGGACCTGCAGAAATGAGGGGATTAATGTCAGTGGGCACAACTGTGCCATTGATATTGCGTATGATACAGTGCAGTACTGCACCAGTTGCCTTTCACATGTCAGCTGCTGATATTGGCAATATCATACCTGCACAATTACATATTATGTTGACAGCTACATACCATGAACACACCTTACACATGCATAAACTAACAGTGTACAGAACAGTCAAGTGTACATATGGCATATTACCTGCACGCTCCATGTTGTGTTGCTGTGTGGATCCAGCCTCCATCATAATGCAGGTGTGTTGCTGTTGATGTTCCTGGGCTGGAGCCACAACACTTAGGAGTAGGCCCTCCAGTCTGGTGAGGGGGGGATGTGTGGCCACCCCACCTCCTGTGGCGACCTGTTGCCTGTGGATATCCGACGCACACTGATGGACATTTCTGATTAAATCACTGCAGTGATGTCGTACCTGCTCATATGTCCTATTATGCGTGCCAATGTCATTTACCCTACGGACAAGGTCTTGCCACAGTGCAGCCCTCTCCTGCTGATTCTGGCTGGTGCGGGAAAACAGTATGTCATAATCCCGCACCAGGCTCTGGTGTATCTCTTCATCTTCTGCAGCAGAGTAGGCAGGATTTCACTGATGCATCATGTCCCTGGAAGAGAACACAAACAGGATATCAGCAGACTATGTCAGCAATATATGGCACACATACTATACATGATACTCAACTGTAGTGATATACTACTACTCCCATATGTAGCACGTGTGTGTCTCTTGGTGGATACACAAGTACATGGCCAGATATCAGTGCTCAGCCAACACCTGTGCAACAATACCTGCCACATTCCATACAACATAGTAGCATGCCCCATCGGTTAGCACACTGAGACAGGTCCAATGCACAACCTCACTCTGGGGTTCATACCAAGGTACTGTATGTGGAACGCCATCCACTAGTGTGATCTGGACACAAATTACTCGGCCTGGATATACATATCCCACCACCACCACCAGCACAGTAGACTACTTTGATATATATGTGATTAGACAGATATTCACTTGTTAGGACTGACATGGTATCCATGCAGCCCACTGGGCCAGTGGAAGCCACAACCCACACTGCTGACCCCTTTGCGAATGCTTCCCACGGACATCCCAAAGAATGCATGGAACATGCACACACATTTCTAACCCAGACCCTATGCACAAAGGTTAGGCATCCTGTCTGGTGGACCCCAGCCAAAGGCAGATTGTATAACGATAGAAGGAGGCTACTGCAGGACAGAGCAGATTCACATAAAGGGAAGGCATCTGTGGTCAGCACTGGTAATAAGCTACGGTCTCTCATAACAACATCCACGGCCTACTCTGGGAGGAAAATGGCCACAAACACTATAGATAACCACAAGGCCTTCTTCAGTTATGTTAGACATATGGACCAAATGCCTCAGATATGCTCTGAGTTACTACACACCTACTTAACATTCACTGAACACACAGATATTGGCAACATTCTGGCAGACAGGTTCAGTGCACATATCCCCCCTCCTTCTCCCCCACACTTAGAAATACTTATCACAGCTGAATGTAACCTCCCTATCATCTCAGATGTCCAGGTGAGGGCCGCCCTCAGCAAAGCAGAACACACAGCATCAATGTGACCTGATGGTATCCCTGGATGTGTGCTACGTGAACTCCAAGAGGAGATACAACCACATATAAGACTGATATTTAACCTTGGCCGTACTATGGGATATGTACCTGAACACTGGCATACAGCAACAGTGGTCCCACTCCACTAAGGAGGCACCTCTACTGACCCTGGGAACTACCGTCCCATAAGCTTAACCAGCCTGGTCTGCAAAGCTATGGAATGATTCATTATGGGATGCATATACAGCGATATTGGGTACCTGCAGATACTTTATCCCACCCAGTCTGCCTTTGTGATGGGCTGATCCTGCCTTTTGAACCTGGTTGACCTTTCAAAACAGTCACTACAGCCATTGATGAGGGCAACACAGTCCATACAGCCTACCTGGACTTGCCTAAGGCCTTCAACACAGTACTCCACTCAGGCATCATAGACAAGCTCATTAGCTTACATGTTACTACATATGTCACATGATTGGTTGCACACTGGTTGACATACAGAATTCATAATATCGATATTGCGGGATCCATGTCAGACTCAATGCCAGTCACATGTGGTATCCCACAGGGCTCTGTCCTAGGACCCCTCTTGTATGGAATTTACTTCTCAGAAGTGAAAGCAAACATGTGCAGGTTGTGGATGACAAAGTTCCCAGATGACTGCGAACTAAGCACCATAGTCGTTACACCAGCTGACACACACATCCTACGGACAGGCCTCACTGAAACGGACGACTGGTGCCAGGATCATGGCCTAACACTGAATGACATGTAATATATAGTCATCCCCTTTGGGTGAAACTACGTGCACACAACTTATCACATGGGCATACCTATAGATACAGACCAATGACACATATGGAGGGTTCACAGTATGTAGACTATTAACTTGTTACTTTACATTACCTGTGTTTGTCGCAGCTGGTTGCGTTACCGTTACTATAGCTTCCTGCTGCTGCTAGCCCAGCTTGATACTGACACTGACAGCTTCAACTTAGTTTGTGTAACGTGTGTTTTTGTTTGTGTTCTTATTTTCTTTTTTTTTTCTTTCTTTCTCTCTCTCTGTCTGCCTCCAGACGGTGCAATGAAAGTATTGCATGTGTGGAGTGGGAGTACAGGATGCTTTTGTAGGTATCTGCATAAGTCCATGTGATGGCCACTGCACCAATTGTAAGCCAGCATTTGCTAATTGCGTGCAGCCAGTTGTGTACTGATTGCAGTTCTCACTGTGATTTCAGGACAGTGCTATAAAAGGGTATGTGAGATAGGCATTGCCCTTCCAGATTGTAAGGGGGACCATGCTGGTATGCTGTGGACACTGTTCTGTGAGTGTAAAGGTTAGTATCTCTCTCATGATTCAGGCTGTGTTGTAGATTCACATTTCTCCATTCCTCTCTCCTGTTTCCTGTACTAAGTGTGTATGCACACTGACACCTATATATATATATATATATATATATATATATATATATATATATATATATGTATATATATACATACATTTATATATGTACATTAACTGACATTATTACCTACTAGCTACCAACTAGCATGGCTGTTTCTGTTTACACACTACTATTATAGAAATCCACTAGATTTGACAGTAAGTATACATGACATGCTTTGTGTACTACACATCCTATATTCCCTTTACATTCATTCCTACTATTACATGATATATTTATTTTAGCACGATGTTCTTGTATAACAGTCATGGCTTAGTGGTAAGTCATGCAGACTACTGTTTCCAAGGTCCTGGGTTCGTGACTGACAGTGGGATTTTATTTTGCTTTTGAACTCACTACAGGACCTGTCAATCAGAGTGACTAAGGCACTTTTAAGCAGTTGTAACTGGGTTAGCGCTGGTTTGCGCGGAGCTCCTGCATGCGCACTGACGTTCATCTCTGCGCACACCCGCTTACAACCGCTTAACAGTGCTTACTCTGGTGCACACCCACGCTATTTCCTTTGAAAGAAATGAAAATGGGGAGACAGGAAAGTGGTGAAAAAGGGGTCACAAAGAGGGTAAGACAGTAGGGGAAACAAGCTTGGGTTTTGCAGGAGGGATGTAGGTAAGGCCCATAGCTGCACATTTCTTCATCAGCAACAGCTGTGCATATGTTTGTAATCTGGTGTGACATTTGAAACCTTCCACCCCTGAGAGAGGTGTCAGGACAACAATAATACTTGTTGTACAGCCAATTGTAATTGATAGTTTCCATGTCCAGCAGACATGTGTGCAGAATGGGCAGCTATGTATGGGGCATGATTTTTTTGTGGGCACAGAGTGCCCTTTTTTTTTTTTTCAGGTGAGAGTGGTATGTCAGGTAAAGGAAGCCGGTATAGCTGGGGAGGTAGGTTGGGTAGGTCAACAGACAAGACAAACAAGATGCATACAGGGTGGTGTATGACATGTGTGGGGGTTACACAATTGACAGGGATGGATGTTTGGATATTCAGAGCCCATGAGCCCACAGATGGCAACAGTGGAACTGATATCCCCACCCATGGGCAGTTGCTACTGTTCCTTCACTGCCCAGGACGGGGCTGTGCTCGGGGCTGTGTAGGCCTGGCAACAGGCATGCCTGTAAGTTGTGCCACCTGTGCCTCAAGCTGGCATAGGGCCCGAAGAACAGAGTCCCTGATCTCCCTACACACCACAGTCTGGACGCTACGGAGGGTGATTGGTGGTTCTCCTCTGGCCACACTTGCAGAGGGGGGACGGGCCCCATCCCCTGCAGTGCTTCCACCCGCAGGTGGCACAGGGCCACCGGAGGTGGGTCCAGACTGGGCACTAGTGCCAGGTGCATTCGCCAGCTGAGGTGGGAGAGGTGGGTCCACTGGAACCCGCCTTCCCTGTCGTCCTATGTTTTGCATTATGTCATGACAGTTTGGGTTAGTAACATACAATACCATTTGCAATTAGTTGTAACAGCATGCATTAGTATTCCCATTAACCAAACACCCAGATATTCACACCATTGAACAACAAGCATAACACATGCATAATTTGAACAGCAATACACAGTCCAACAACATGCAGGGTTGATTGATGGCAACAGGCCATCAGGTTTGGATGTATGAACAGGGCAGATGCATCAACATACATGCAGATATTTATGACCCAACAGGACAAATGTCCAGGGGTGTTAATTGTGATTGCACATACCAATTTCACGTGGAATGGATTATATGTGCTTATAGGATGGGGTGAAGAAAATATTATTAACATCTTCAAATACCAATACATATGCTGTACATTTCTAATAGCTGCAGATATATACACACTACTGTTCTAACTACAGTTTCCTATATGATAACTACTTCAATTTGGTGATAGGACTGTTACTGCTACATCAATATACATTTTATTGTTATTCATATCTGGCTTTGTTCAGCTACATCATCCTGCTACATTTGCTTTATATAGCTATAGACAACTGTGGACGTTTGGTATTTCAGATAATCATACTATCTGCATATTGCAGACTGAGAGCAACATATCCAGATTTTGGGATACACATTCCAGCTGCAGCAACACTTTGAACACATTTCGCAGTTTGGTTCTGCTTGTCACATTCATTTAATTCTGTACTGACTGCAGTATACTTTATTTAGGGATTATTACTACTTTATTGGTGGATTCATAACTCTTTCTCACACTCTCTCACTTGTTTTCATTTTACTATTCAGGATGGTACTTACTTCTAGGCTTTATTGACATGTTTTACCTGTAGTTATTACAATCCTTTCCAGCAGTCTCACTTCTGTCATGTTTCAGTATTTCAACAGGGATATATTTCACACATGTGATTTGCTCATCTTCTGCAGCTGTACTTTTCAGCCTGCTGCAGGTTGTGTACTATTATATTACAGGTGGGGCATCTTTATTTCAGACTTTATTTCAGACATTTTAATTTTTCTGTTTGGATTACAGACTGCAACACACTTTTGTAATCAAGCAATACTTGCAAACACTCTTACACTGTTACTTGCACATTTTATTACTTAGTGACTACACTGCACTCGTTTGCTAACTGTCATACTTTTATATTTCTTTACAGTTACTGGGAGAGGATTACTGACCTGCCTGGTGGCGCAACCGCACCAGCCTATCGCCATAGGCTCTGCGGTTCACAGAATGGACACCTGCAGCTGTAATATAAATGAAGTAATATTGGAATACACATCTCCATAATATCAGCTAGTTTAATTTCTTACATACATAATTAAATGTAACTTACTCAGTAGTGGGGCGTTGGGCATTTGCCGGGCCTCCTGGATCTAAAGGTTCAATTGGTCCTGCTTACGTCTCTTCAGGTCCGCATGGTGGTGATGGACCTGCTCACCAGTCCTTGGAATCCCTGTGGCACTGGTGAGATCATGAGCCAACCGGTCCCATGCCTCAGCCCTATATGTTCCCCACAGGACCTGGCCCTGCATGAGTTGGGCCTCATGATTGTGGACTAGGAGCCAGACCATATATCTGTACTCCTCAATGCCCCACCTCTGTGCTCGAAAGCAACTACCCTCACCTACTCCTGACATTCTGGCTGCAAGTTAGTTCTACAATCGTTTATGCTGTGTATTCCCGCCTATGGGGCTTATATATGCCGTTTTTCCTGCACTTATCTGTGATTGGCCATTTTGTAATTGTATCAACTTCACAAAACCTGCTTTGTCATGCTCCACTTTCTATTCATTCCTATATATTTGCTATTACTGCATTTCTTAGTGCAGGTGTCATGGCTTAGTAGATCAGTACCTCGACTATGGTGCATGGTATCCTGGGTTCAAACCTGGCCACTGCTTTTTATATTTTATGACTGTCTAGACAGGCTAGGGGGTGTGTCTGTGTAAAGGCAGTTTTGTTACAGCCTGCTCAATGTTGCCCGTCGGTTAGCTTGTTGGCGCGGTGCGCAGCTCCGCGCAAATGGGTTACGCTAGTTTACGCTTCATTTGGCTGTCAGCACTCATATTACGCTCAGCTCAGCTAGGGGCACACAGTTTCAGCATGTTAAACCACTGCTCACCTATGGGCACTCATTTTACACCTGTTAAACGACTGCTCACCTACGGGCAGATGCACTCACCTTGTTAAACTGTAGCTCAGCTATAGGCACATCTGGCATTTTTTATTATTTTGTTAGCTCACATTTCTTCAAAATAAATGGCCTATTTCATTACATTTTACATAAAATATAATTTTATATGTGTACATATATGTCAGGGACTTGTTTCGTGCTTATTTTACTAAGAATACAAATTGATGTTGTGGGGCTCGAACCATGACTGCCTGCTCTTCAGCCAATGTCTCTACCACTATGGTATTGCTTTTTGGCTTACTTTGCATAGTTAGTTCTTATATCCATTTCCACTTACTGCTAACTGTGGCTGAGCTACGGGCACGCCCACGCAAACGAGCGCACTCACGGGCAAACATCTTTACAATTTAAAAAATATATATAACATGTTCAATTATATATTTTATGTTCATAGTCTGTGGGGGCATGTGTTGTGTTGTGTTTATTTACATTTCCATGGACTCTGTCGTGGGTGTTTACTTTGGGCACTTTTACTCTTCTGGGGGCGTGTCCGCTTGCAGGGCTCGGCCTACGGACACACCCCCTGCTGTCTTCCACGGACCGTGTTAGCCTTAGGTGTGATTCAGCATGCCCTCATGCATATGCATGACATGCTGACGTCACACCGTTTAACTGCAGCCTCCATGTAAGCCTTGTATCTCTTACATGGAGGCTTTGTGAATCCTGCCCATAATCTATTTTTTTCAGTAGTGTATGGGTACGATACTAGTCAAGGAGGTTTATGTCTGCAGACAGGGATTCATTTTCTGCCGCACTATTTTGACAGTTGAGATTCCCTGCTTTTGCTTTTGTAATATATTTGTAGATATCATTTTATACTTTGTGTGGGTATACAAAACCGATGTGCAACACATGCAAATCATATCAAATTCTAACTACGAAATACATGCCACACCATTTCTTTCTTTTTTCCTCAAAGCAATAAGAGAAATATGTTGCTGTTGATAAACAGGTAAATAGAAATGTGAAGTCAACAATCAGCAGTTAACATAGCTGTTCCCTAACTGCTGGAAATACAAATTCAGACAACTTAGCTTTAAGTTTACATGTGGTAGAAAATAATTACTTTATGGAAATACTGAAGTAAACAAAATTTAAAGTGCAATCTGGCTTAAGCAATGTTCCCAGAACTATTCTAAATAAATCAAGTATGTTCATGAAGTCATTGTATCTCTACTGATAAAAAAAAAATCACCCACAGAAATATATTGAAGAGCAACGGGTAGAAACAGCCCTCAGGAAAGTTAAAATGCATGCAAAAACTGGAAATAAAGCACACTTGGGGAAACATGTATTTTAATCATCCACATGAGTTATGTATTAAATTTCAAATTTGTTTGTTAAAAAAATGTTGAAATGTATTTTACAGGCCACTCACTATGCTATAAAATCCAAGCTTAATAACTATGAAAGACCTCTTGCAAGCATATCCAAAATATATCTTGTTACAATGCAAAATAAAAAGAAGGGAATGGATTTACATTGCTGAAATGTTGTTTGCAAGGCCCTACAGGAAGATTTGTAAGATGGGACCTTTTTGATATTATTTGACCTTCCTCACCAAGCATCAGACATTTTTTTTTAATTTTAGTGAATGAGGTCATTTAAAACTGTCTATCAATCTGCCTGCTCATGACCACTGTTTCTTCTTTTATTAAACATCTTTATAACATAACACGTCTTTATGTAATAAAAGTATGTGTATATCTGATTTCATTTAAGACTTACTGGTTAAGCATAAATAATCACATATTAACGTTAAGTATCAAGAAATAAAATTAAAATGCACTTCTAGACTTACATATGCAAACTTGCATTCTTTCATGAGTACTTAGCATGTCACCTGTCATACTCCTTTATTACTACTGTGAAGTAATGAAAGCTGTTTTATTAAATGTCTGAAGCAATCTCACTGAACTAAGAATGCGGTGCAGTTTAGAAAATACTGC
>NC_056727.1:1146222100-1146344600 GCF_019279795.1 Protopterus annectens
TCCGTTATTGTTGACGGGCGGGCGTCACATGACTGGGTTAAGGCGTAGTCATCCTCGCAGCATATGCATCTCTGCGCATTGTGTGCTCTCAGCTCAACTATTTCCCCACACGCCGGTCCTGCTGCTGTGATGTGCGATGTACAGCCCATGTTTGCTGGGCTCCAATGTACTTCCTCCTACAGTGGCACACCCCTCTGAGGTTGACATGTATTCCCTCTGAGCCACTCCTCGGTGTATTACCGCTGCGCTGTTTGGTCCAGCCTTACGCCGGCGGGGGTTTTGCGATTCAGTATCATCTGCCTCATTTGCATGGCATTGACTACTAATTCATAGTTACTGCGCCGAACACTGCCGTGACTCCTTGGCAACCCTTGCACCGTGGATGTGGCTTTCCATGCATACCATGGTGTATTGTGTCTTTGAAGCTGATGTGTATTACACTGCTCTTTTATGACATTGTCATATTATTTCATTGTTTAGTACCTTCTGCGGACATGTCCTGGGGTTCTGCTGTGTGTTTCTGTGGACATACCATTTATGTCATTGTTTACGTGTTGTGCATGTTTTTGTTTGACATTCTCTGTGTCTTTCGCCATTGGCATATGGCAACAGTGTGATACCTGACGTTGACAGTCTTCCGTTACTCCTATGTCATGTTTGGGTAAATGTAAACCGTTTTTTTTTGGTTTACATTGCCGTGCACTTATGCTACGCCTGCGCCACTTCGTGGATCGCTATATGCCTTCATTTGCATGGTGCAACACTGGACATGGGGTGTTTAACATACCTATGCCGGAGGCGGCGCAAATCCGGCACATGCCGGTAGTGCACGTGGATTTGGATCGTACCTGAATCGCTCGGCGGCCATATCTGGCATTGTAACGCCTACGCTATGCGTGCACCTGGCGCAAGGTTCATGAATCCCGGGGAATATTTCAATGTTTTCCCTCATCCCCCACCTCTCCTGTTATTTTTGGTTTGTCCAGAATTAAGATCAAAGAAGTTGAGGGCTATCTTGTGCTATTCCTTAAAAAAATTGTGGTTTTCTGTGATACATTCACTAAATATTGATAGGTGTATACGTTTCAAACTTTATATCTTTCAGAGTATGTTTGCTAATGCAACACTTCTTATTTTAACAACTTACTAAGTACATGAAAAATGTTTAAAATGTTTCCCTAATTTTGGGTCTTTGTGATTCTTGAGGTGCAGTAGATTGCATAGCATAGTTCTGAAAGCAGCAAGCACTTACCTGAAGCGTCTGTCTGAAGTGTGCAGTCATACAAGTGGCTGTAAATGATGGTCACACAAGTGTGTGTGTGTGTGTGTGTGTGTGTGTGTGTGTGTGTGTGTGTGTGTGTGTGTGTGTGTGTAAAATGCTGATTACTGTATCTCACAGTAGATTTGGTGTTAATGATGGAAGGAGTCACTTGTAGTAAACTAGACCATCATCATATTTTTGGGTACGATCCTGGGTTTCCTTGTTTTGTTGACTGTTGACAGTATGATTATTATTTGGCTGTGAATAAACTGAACAGCATGAAGTCTATGAATGCATTTTTTATTTGGCTTGTTTTTTGCAGGCACACAAGTGTTAAATGTGTTGTTTTGGACCATAAAAGTTTGTATGGGACATAGTACAGATTAGTAAGGCTACAAGCTTTTAATGAGCTGCTTCCTGTAGTGCAGGGTTTGATTCTCTCAGCCTTCATTTGTCTAGTGTGTGATGCTGACCAAGTCACTTCATCAGAAAATGCTCCTGGGCTGCTCCAGAAAGATACAGTTAAGTACGCAGGGTTGTCCCAAGCTATTAGCATATGCATTTGCTTGTTGAATACCTGCACCCTTTTCATAGCAGCCATTTGGCTATGAATCTCTTGTAGTTTAATGAGTTTTCAGATGCATTTTCAATAAATGTGAGTTTCAATGGAAAAGAAGTTTACTGTTGCTCATGGTAAGTCTGTTTTCAATATGAGAGTGTTTTGTTTAGCAAATGTCTTTCAGTGTTCTTGCTGTAAAACTTTTGAAAATTAAATTCAAATCTTTGTTGTCATCTGTAAAAGTAGAGAATAAAATTACATGCACACTGACAAATTTGAACAATGTTTCACGGTAACTTGGAAGAGAGGACAATGTACTGGGATACAGATATGGCTGTGGACAAAGAAGTGTTACATCGAAGGAATCACCCTGCAACTTTTTTGCCAATTGCAGTAGTGAATGGCTGATTTATTTAGCTACATGCAGCTGTGGCGCCTTCTACATAGGTCAAACTTCATGGCCACTTAGACTGAGAATTTCTGAACACACTAGTGACATGAGGAATAAAAAACCAAGTGCTTTATTTAAACATTCTACAAAACATTTATATGCCAAGTACAGTTTCATGGTCATAGACTTTATAAAAGGGAATAAATCCAAAAAAGCAGGATAACATTCCATTCTTGATACAAAGGAAAAGAAGTGAATTGTTAAAGTGAGTGGTTTGATCCCACCTGGATTAAATGAACACTTTTGATTACCCTATCACAGGTTTGATTCAATTAAAATACATCTATAAAAGATTACTTTCAATGAATTTCAGTCACACTGAGGAAGGCTGTGGTGTATACCAGCCAAAACTGGTTTGTTTTTTCATTGAATAAACATTATTACGGTCTCACAGTTTGCTGGCTCATCTTTTGGCTTGTGGACAAAGAACCCTTGTCAATTACCATGCCTTGGGCCCCATTTGACCATGATCCAGCTCTACATAATACTATATATATATATATATATATATATATATATATATATATATATATATATATATATATATATATATATATATATATATATATATATATATGTATATATATATGAGATTTTAACGACCCCTCCGACCACAGTGACTGTGTTTACTTTTATAGACACCCATATGCAAATTTGCCATACATGCATTTTCATATAAAATAACTGCATTGATCATTGAAAATTAAGATTACTTCAGACTGCTAGAATACAAGCATAGCCCACATATCATCATCGTTCTTATTAATTCAGGGCATAACCACAATAAACACAATCAGCTCCTCTGCAAAAATCGCTCTTATCTAACAGCAATGAGCTCAACAACATACTTTTCCAAAGTTAGCTATAATTCAGCAACAAGTAGTGGCACTAACTTCCTTCTAGAAGACTACGGCCAGGTATGGCACTGCTACAATAATGCGTCTGTTTATGAACTTCTGTGATACAAGAAATTATCCAGTAAGCTCAGATTGAATGTGCCGATCCTTACTTTTAATGCAGTACTCAAATCCTCTTCCATGTGAGCACGCATTACACACCAACACATAGGATCATAGGAATTTACTAGGCTAATGGCCCTAGGGCCCTTACAAGCCTAGCCAAGTTCTACCCTTATTTAAATGATCACCACCTAATGCCCATGTCCAAGAGGGACACAGGTAGTACCCCTGGGATTAATTTACAGTCACCCATCGAATCGTCCAAATTGCATTTGAAGAGGGCCAATGAGGTGTTCTGTATGACATTAAATGGGAGTTTGTTCCAAAGGTGTGGTAACCTCTGGGAGACAAATCTATCCCACTAGCAGATTCTATTAATGTCACATACCAGGTTAAGGTCTTTAGAGTGAGTAACCCATGTACCATTTGACTTGCAGATATGCAGCATTTCCAATAAAGCAGGATCAGAGATTACAAGCCAGAGATTGCCTCTGAATAGTCTGTATGAAACAGAATAAAGTGACAGTGATTTCAGATGATCCACATAGGACAGATGCTGAAGACCTTGAATTTTCCTTGTGAGGAACCTTTGCAGTTTCTCCAATTGCTGCAGGTGCTTGGAAAGGTACACACCAAAAGGGGTAGTGCACTCAATTATTGGCCTGATGAGGGAAGAGTACAGAGAGGTTATAACTTCTTTTTTTCTGGAGGCAAGGCACCTGAAGTCACTAAATAATGATAAGAAATTTGAGTTTCAGACTTCATATCGTTCAGAAAATGTATGTTAATGCAAAACCTTTTATTCTATCATTTAAGGTTACAAGAACACTAATTAAAACTTATCCCTATTTTTCGCCTTTAGTTATTTTTTGGCTTTGTCCAGATTTCTTGAGCTAAAAGATTGAGAAGTATCAATCCAGTGATGTTATACTTAGCATTTCCTCTTGCAAAAAAAAAAAAAGATTAAAAAAAAAACACAGCTCACCAAGTTAACCCCCCCCCCCCCAGCATATTCATATGGTGTACTTTTCTACTGGCTACAGAAACAAATAAAAAGCAAGCAAAAATACCTGGTCCCCCAGATCTAGTCCATTGCAATCTTTTTTTGTAACAAATGTGCAAGACATAAAACTGGTTCAAACAAATAAAAAGGAACAATATAGCATACCCAAGCTAACATGCTACAGTTTCAAATTCTACTTGCAGTCACCATGATAAAACAAAGATGTGATGTTGTAAACAATAGAAATAGACAGTCATTACTATGGCCTTTCATTTAATTTTACTACACATAGCAACCTTCATACCAATGATAAGACCCGAGCAACCATGAGTAAAAAATAATAACCTGAAATATGCCTACATAAGCTGTCAAAGTGCATTCAACCAAACATATGAAATACTGGCATGGTGACAACATTACAAATCAGGTATACCAGCATTTTCAAAAACATGGGTAACACCAAACTAGCTGAATGTAAAATTACTTCTTCAGTCTAAAGCATCTGCAGAAATGACAAGGGTACAGGAGGAGTAACAATCTCCTGCAGAATTTCAGTCCTTGATCACTGTATCAGAAGCAGATCCCAGCAATGACAGATACAGAAATGTTAGTATTAGTGGATACTAACTACAATCACATAAAGATAGTAGTACTTTGTACCTGAATTCAGTCCCAGTCTCTTCAACTATCCACGGCAAAACCAAAATCTTCATTTACTGCTAGCTAATCATCAATCCCATGAGAATTTGCATGACCATAAATAGAGATTCAGCTATTGACTTATTCACAAATGGCAGATATATGGTGCAAACTAATATCAGAGTCCATACATAGTTCACCAATGTTCTGTTACTCCAGTGAATACCTAAATACATACACTATTGTATGTCTAGAAGAGTCCAGGCATGGAATCAGTGTGGAAGTGAACTATTCCTGTTATTCACAAATGTATGAATTGTGCAGTAAAACAACAAGTTGATCTACTAAACATGATTGACTTCATTGAAGTAGTCACTAAAGCTGTAGACGAGGGCAAGGTAGTGCACACAGCCTATCTTGGCCTTGCCAAGGCTTTCGATACCATCCCCCACTCTGGAATTATAGATAAACTCACTAAACTGGGCATAAATCCCTATGTCACAAGATGGGTGGCCAACTGGCTCACTGACAGAACCCACACAGTAAAAGTAGCCAACTCCAAGTCCGATTTCAGACCAGTGATGAGTGGAGTACCACAGGGTTTGGTCCTGGGTCCTCTCCTGTTCGGCATCTACTTTGCTGAAGTGCAGGCCAACACTGAAGGTCTTTGGCTAACAAAGTTTGCAGATGACTGCAAATTGGGAGCCATAACAGAATCATCTAATGATGTAGACATTCTACAAAAGGGCCTCACAGAGACAGATGCTTGGTGTCAAAGTCATGGCCTCAAGCTCAATGTCAAGAAGTGCATTGTCATCCCCTTTGGGAAAAACTCGGTACCTATGAACTACCACATAGGCGGTAGCTCACTAAACACTGAAAGTGTGATAAGAGACCTCAGGACACAGGAGGACAGTAGTCTCCCCTTTGATAACCACATTGCCACAGTAGTCAGGAAATCCTTCTACATGGAACACCTCATCACAAAAGGGTTCTCCGCTAGAAAAAAGGAGGCCATTGTTCCTCTCTACTCATCCCTCATCAGACCCATTATAGAGTACAATGCCCCATTTGGCATGTATCTCACAAGACACCTACAACAATTGGAAAGGCCACAGAAATATCTCACTAAGAGGATTACTAGCCTCAAACAGATGCCATATGCAGACCATCTCAAAAAACTCCAGCTCTACTTCATCGCATATCTCCTACTCAGAGGCGATCTCTACCTAACATACAAAGCTATGTCAAACCCAGAGCTGTTGGACATGCTGCACTTAAAGAAATCCCAGTCTTTCTGAACCACATCCTCCAAGGACCTAAACCTTGTCACCGCAATAAACAGAACATGCTGGAGAGATAGATTCCTGTCCCAGAGACTTCCCATATTCTGGAACAAACTACCCATTCATGTCAAGCAAAGTTCCTCATTGGCCCTCTTTAAGAAAAATCTTGATGACTGGATGGGAAATAGAAAATTCACTCTGGGGATTACTTCTGTGGCACTATTTGACAGGGGCACAGGAAAATAATTTTCTTGGGTGGTGAAAGCCAGGGAACCTTTTTGACTAGCCTTATATAGGCCCCAGGGCTGATAGCCTAGTACCTACCTATAAACCTATGAACAACATGAAGGGGCAGCGGATATTTATGGAGGCTACTAGGCAGAATAATGCACCTAAAATGAGACTGACATAACCAATGCCCTTGTTACACTGATGCTGTGCTCAGCAGACCATGCGTGAGCAACAGTTTTGGAATAAAATAAGAAAGAGTGATTAAAATGTAGACTAGATGAATGCGCATTCAGATTATACACTGTTATTACATGAATGGAGCAGAGCAATGGAGTGTGACAGTCTGACTTGCATAGTGGCCCCCCCACTGAGTGACATCACAGAATTTCAGTGAATGAGCTACATAGCAGTTCTGGTCCCTCCAGTAACATAGTGCATTAAACATAGGCTGGAACTTTTAAGAATTCCTCTATACATGACTGTGGAGTACGGTTAGTCATGTGCCACTGTCACTACCATGCAGAAATCTATTGACCATCCTACATAGATGTACTATACCACGTAAGATGTCACTTGTATTCCACATGGAAATATGTCCAAAGAGAAAGACAGAGAGGGAGATGCTGACTGCTATTGTGCTGATAGTGGTAGGAATGATATGACCCAAATATGGGCAGATAGGTGAATAAAGAAAAAAAAAACGAAATATTTATACTGTAAAAAATATCTAAATGTTACTTGACCAGTTACAAACCTCTATAGTCAAGGCAAACCAGAGTACTTACAGACAGTGATCAAAAGTCAGGGTTGAATTGCAGATAAAAGGTTCTTTAAAGGAAAACCAGCAATGTATTATATAAAGTTTAACATGGGTATGGGCATATAGCCCTCAATGTGTGGATCGTGTCACTGTTGTATGACTAGGGTCCAATTTTGTGCAGTTTGATAATAGAGCTATTCATTTTTTTGGCCTTCTCTACTGTCTTGGCCATAGACAAAAACTATACCATACACATCCCATTTACAGGGCTGTACTCTAGGTTCATAGCTAGCTACTGGGCATACATTCCAGGAGACCAGTGGGAATGTTAGCTCAATTATCCAGTTGCTCTAGTGCACTTTCTGGTTAATAAACTTGCTCAGAGTCACACAGCAGGCAAATAAAGGATGAGGAATCAAACCCTGGACTTCTAGACACAGCTAGTTAACAGCTCACAGTTTTAATACTCTGCACTAACTGCCACTATGTTAGTGGTGTCAACAGCCCATTTTAATGTGGTCTTCATAGGTTATCTCCAGCTATGACATCATGTTAGATAATCTAAGTGACCGTATTCCAGTCATTTTTATTGAGTCTAGTCTGTCATTACATTTTGCTTTCACCATTTCACTATGCAAACTAAAGACTGTAAATACTTTCCAGTATAGAAATGCAGACAAGTCCTATTCCTTGACTGACTGGACCCTTCTTACTACAGCTCTCTCCATAGGTGAAGTAATGTCACTCTTCAGCTATTCTATACCAAACATGATCATTTAATTGGCATCCAGTTAGAACATTCAAATAAAACAAGTACTATTGATCCATTTTGGTTTAAACTATTCATAGACAATATGTGATGCCGATACCATGTCTCAGCCTTCATACAATATGCAGATCCTTCCTCCCTTATGTGTTTAGGATAAACAAGCCCAAACAAAACTATATCATGCTTTAACTTCTCTACAGCTGGTTCAAAAACCCTTTCCTCCTGCTCAGATTATCAGAAGGAAAATGCTTGTTTTTCACTCCTGTTCTTCACTCCTGCAGTAGAATTGCAGTATCACTGTCACCATGAATATCCACATGTAATGGTAAAAAAAAAAGAAAAAAAATGAGGTTATTAAAACTATAAGATACTTTTGAATGGGTCAAAACTACATATTTCATTTTTAAAGGCAATGCCCAGTGTTTTTAACAAATACCAATAGGATATCAGGATTTTTTCTGGTGGGGTAGACA
This sequence comes from Protopterus annectens, assembly GCF_019279795.1. NCBI lineage: Eukaryota > Metazoa > Chordata > Ceratodontiformes > Protopteridae > Protopterus > Protopterus annectens. The sequence continues at coordinate 1,146,230,492 of NC_056727.1, forward strand.
ATTTCTATCTCCAGAAGTTAGTGCCACTAGAGTCAGTACATACCTGTTTCTTCAGCTCCTGTTTGTCCATATCCATCAATCCTTCTACTTTTGTCTGCAGCCCTTATGTCAGCACCATTTTCATAGTAACATTAAAGCAGTACACTTTATAGGGCCTGAAAGCTTGTTGAAATGGACTGGACTAATTATAGTTCAGCCATGGCTGTTGAAACTTGGTGTAAAGAAATTACTAAGTGAGAAATTATACACTTTCTTGTTATGCATATAACATAGTATATTGTTTGACTATACATGATGACTATTGTGATAAGTTGCATGAATGATTTCAAGTAAGCACATTAGTAACGTCATTTTATTTTATTCTATTGTTATTCATCTTTTGTTGACTGGGTTAGTCCTACTAGGTTGGTAAACTTTTTTCAGGAGAAACCTAAGGAGGTATGTATACTACTAAGGGCAATTTGACCAGATCATCAGGGAACTTACCCCTACTCATTATGAGTGGGGACACTGTTTGTTGTGGCACTTCCTCCTTCCAGTCTGGGTGCAGTGGCAGCTTGGAGAAGCAGGAAGGAACATGGATAATGTTAATGGGTCAGAGAAGATATTCAGTATAAATAAGGAGATTGAGGAAAATACCTGAGTAGAAAATCAAACAGATCTTATGTTTAATGTGAAAGTAGTCAAACTTTTGCAAATGAGTAAAGTTGATGGAGAAAGGGCATGTGAGCTAGTAATGAAGATACCAGTGCTTAACGAGAAGGGAGAGGTGAGTGTGGAGAGTAATGTGAAGGTGGTCATGCCTTCTCAAGATTCAGAAGATCTGTTCCAAGAGCTGTTTTTCAGAGCAGAAAGTGAGTCATAGTCCGGATGTATTATTGCAACCTTTCAATCAGGAGGGTTGTGGGATGTTTATTTACATGATCTGAGAAACCAAAGTAAACCAAAAAGTGAAAAAGCAGTTTTGTGTGGAGACAATATAGAGAGAATAAAAGAAGAAGAAGGAGTGGAGGAAGTGAGAAGAGAGGAGAAGACGTATGCAGAGACAGTGAAAGTGTGAGAAAGAAGAGAAGAAAAGAAAACAGAATAGAGGAGAAGGAAACATTTAGTAAGAATAATTGGTAAAGAAGAGAAAAAACTGGAGAGAGATTTGACATTTAGGATAATATAATACCACCTTTGGGTATTTCGCCTAAAGAGGCAAGGGCATTTATTCACATTAATAAAGACATTTTTGTGACATTATTTTTGAATCAGGACAGTAAATGGGGAAAATCTTGAAACAATATGAATTAAAGAAAAACTGCAATCCAAGGAACTCAAATGTTGTAAAAGTATTTAATAGAGAGAGAAAAGAAAATCTATGTTTAGTTTTGAACTGAATAGAAAAAGAAGTATTAAAAGACTATTTCATGAATGTATACAAAAGATTTATGGACATTGTAGAACTTTATAATAACAGAGGTTTATGGACTGGGGGTTGGGAATGGGGTGTTATATTAAAAATGGAAAATGAAATAAATAGTACATATTCCAATTATGATAAATTTAGAGGGACATAAAGACACTGTATAATATTGTGGACAATGGATAATATGTTTTTTTCTGTGGTAAAAGCCATCATTTAATTAGCAACCATGATGAAAAATAAAGTTATATTTGTGGGAACATGGAGCATGAGGCCAAAACATGACTTGAAATGTGAAAAACAGGACATTTATGGATGGGTTGTAAGGAAAATACATAAGTAGAAAGTGGGTGAAAATGTGAGAATGAACAAGAGATACAACAAGTGGAAGAGATAGAAGGAAATCAAGAAAAAAGAATAGGAAGAACAGACAATGATAGATAATGAGAAAGGAGAAGGCAGTAAAAGAAAAGCTAAAAGGGTAAAAAAAAGCAAGACATGAAGAAATGGTACAAAAAATGATAAAGAAAAAATTAACTAGAGAGTGTTTAAGGGAAAGATAAATTCAGTTTGGAAAATAGTAAAAGATAGGACGTAGAAATTCAAGGGCTTGCATATGAAAGAAAATAAAAAAGGTAAAGGGTAGCAAAGGGAAAATAGGTATAAAATACTAAATGAAAACACTAAAACATTTAGCAATAAATGTGAACTGCACAAATAATATGAAAAGAAGATTAGGTGTATTGGAATGACGTATAACATTTGATATGGATATTATACTTAAAGATACAAGCATTTTAACAGAATACGAGAGATTACAAGTAGAAAAAATATTGGGAGGTGAGATTATTTGGAATATAGGGAAAGAAACATGTTTGGGCACAGGAGTATTATGCAAAAATTCAATAGGAATATTGGATTATTCTTTAGTAATATTAGGTAAGGTAACATTTGTAGATGTGAGATGGAAAAAACAGTTTTATACAATTATTGCAGTGTATGCATATGTTACAAAAAAGAGAGTGGCTGTTTAAAAGAATCAGATTATGGAAGTGTGAATATGGAGTTAATATTAGTGGAGGATTTTAATTGTGAACTAAGAAGAAGGACAAATAAGGAGCTAGTGTTAAAATAATATCAGAAATAATGAAAAGTGGAAAATGATATATCTGGGACAATAAACACAGGACTTACAGAAGGAATAATTTAAGAACTGAGATGGATTATTTCATTATTTTGGAATGCCAGAAGATTATACAAGAGGATATGAAAGGTACAATATTTTCAGATCATTTGGAAGTTTGGATAGAAATTCAAGAAAGATAGATATAAAAAGAGGTAACGGTATTAAAAGATTAAATGAAAGACATGTAGATAAGGAAGGCAGATAAACTGTTAAGCAATTATGAGAAGATCATGTAGGTATGAGAGAATTTATTAAAAAATAGACATTTTTGTGGAGAAGTTATAAAGAACAATATGTTTTGTAATGGTAAAGTTTAAAAAGAAAAGAGGATAAGAAAAAAATATAATGAAGTAAACAATAAGGCATTCAGAGATTTAGTAAGAAATGAGAAAGAATTTTTGGGGAGAGAAAAGAAGATATATGGAATGAATCAAGAGAAGGTTAAAAGGAGGCTATTTAAACAAACTATTTTTACAAGGGAAAACAGAAGAGGTGGCAACTTATTTGAATAAAACAGTAAAAAAATGCAAGAATAATAAACAATAAATGAGAGGAGAAAATGTTAAAACTCATCAATAAATAATAAATTTAATAAAAGAATATGTAGAAAAGACATTAAAGATAATAAGATAGAAAGACAACAAAAATGAAAAGTTAAAATTTGACAAAAAATGAAGAGTTAGGAAAAAGAAATACCAGTAGAAGAAGGGAATACAGAGTTACAAACTGTAAAAGTGGAATCAGCTACATGACTGGATGGGATTGAATATCACATCTATAAAGACATGTTAGACTGGCTGAAGAAGTATGTTGTGGAAGTTTTAAATGAATGGTTAGAACAAGGTGTTAGAGAAATAAAATATGTGTTGGCGCTATGAAATTCATATGGAAGAAAGGAGAAAAGTTGCATAAGGAATTGGGGACTGATAGTTTTAAACGATACAGATTATAAGCTTTTTATGAAAATCATAGAGAAAAGTTTAGAAAACAAAGTGAATACAATTTTGGAAGAAATTATATTTGGGAAAAGGGGAAAAAGAAGTCAAGAATTACTAATGACAATGAGAGAAATTGTAGATGATATAATGAATAGGAAAACTGAAGTTAAAATTATGGCAGGTGATTAAACCAAAGTATTTGACAGGATACAGCATGAAATTTTGTGGGACATAACGAAAGATTATAAATTAGAAAATAATAAAGGTATTTGTTTCAGTGTATGAAAATAAAGTGAAAATAGTGGTGAATAGTTGGATAAGTCATGAAATAGTGACAGGAAGTAGTATAAGACAAAGATAGCCAGTAAGCATTATTCTAGTTTCATTGTTTATGCATGCAGTTCTTAGTAAGATAGATAAATAATTAAGAATAGCATATTATAAGACTATAAAAAGAATTAAAGTACTAGCTATGTTTCTTATATGGATGATGTATACAGTCTTGATGACGAAGTAAATAATGGATGGAGGCAGTTATTAAGCAACTTATTTAATATTTGAGGGTTATCAGTCTGAGTATAAATAGGGACAAAAGTAAAAGTGTAGGATTAATAGTTAAAATAAGACATATTCAGTTTAATAGGGAAGAAATAAAAATATGTATAAAAGATAGTACTGAGCTAGCTAGAATGCAACAAAGGGATAACATAATACAAAATTGAAGAAACATGTGTTTATATATATTGGGGGACATACAAGTTGCCATATAGAAATAGGGGGTCTGAATGAAGAGATGATAAATAAGCAAGCAAAGGAAAGCAGTATTGCTGGAATTGAATTCATCCTCAAGTCTTGGTGAGTACCTTCATGAGGCAGACCCTGTTTTTCACAAAATCTCACTAAGATGACACTGATATATAGACTGTATTTTATATAACATATATCATGGACAGACGTAAATTTAAAAAAAAAAACAGCTGGGTGCACAAGACCCAGGGTAAAAAGTGTCTAATCTTGGTAGGTGCACTGGTGCCAGGAATGGAAAAAAATGACACTGTAGAATCCTCAAGACATGGAAACATTCCTACAATGGGGCCAGACCAGGCCCAGGGGGGTGATGGCTGCCATGTTGTAGAAGGAAGTATTAATCCACAAAAATCACAATAATTGATAGTTCAAAAAACAACCATAAAGACAATAGAGTAGACTACTGAGGATAAGAAAGAAAATATGTTTTGTTACTATTATGCAAGAATCCCATAATTTCCATACAGACAATATACAAAAAAGATTAAGAGAGAAATTAGAGGAAAGAAAAATACTTGCACAAGAAAAACTGTCATAAGCTTCAAATAAAAAAAATTGTGTCCATTAATGCAATAGATTTATAAAAACATTTTATAGACCAAGAAATCTTGGGCCATTTGAAAAAAAAGGTGATTGAGGAAGTATAAAAATAAAAATAACAAAATCTAGAGATTTTTGAAAGGTATAAAAAAGAAATATAGACATGGGAAAGAAAGAGAGATATGATGTGGTGCAATATTTATGCAAAGGAGAAAGCCAAATTAATCATTGCAAAAAAGCAGTCCCAAAGATATTCAAAGAAAAGTATAGGCAAAGGCATCCAGATATGGAAAATTTCACAATACAAAAAGTAAGATCACAAAGAGGCGATGTAGAACAGAAGATTAGTAAAGTAAAAATTAAAAAACATGAAGTTATGGAATACCTGTGAAGTGAAGAATTTAGTGTAGAAAGTCTAACATAGGTTATATCACAGCATAATGCAACAATAAATTTCCAAAGTAAAGAGAAACAGGAAGAAAAGGAGACATCTGGGATAAAATATGGACATGGGAAAGAGAAAGAGATGTAATATGGTGTAATAGTTATGCAAATGAGAATGCAAAATTAATCAGTACAAAAAGATCAGCACCAAAGATATTTGAAAAGAAATACAGGCAAAGACATCCAGCTATGGATAATTTTATAATACAAAAAATAAGAAAACAAAGAGGAAGAGAAAAAAATAGGATTAGTAATGGAGAAGTTAACGAAATAGAAACTGAGGTTATGGATTACCTGCAAAGTGAAGGATTTAGTGTATAAAATTTAACTTTGATAACATCACATCAGAATAAAGCAATGGATCTCTAAATTAAGGAGAAACCAGTGGAGCAGGAAACATCTGATCAGTTGCCAAATGAAGATACTTTGGAGACTTCCATAAGAAACCAGTACAAAAGTTCAGTTGGAGTTGCATAGAAAGGGAAGGAACAGGAAACAGTGACAATGCTGACACAGTCAATGTTGTGGAGTGATGGGCCAGTGAGTTCCCATATGAAAGAGCAGCATACTACACAGGATGAAACTGGAGAGAAAGTGGCACAGGAAGATGCTGTGGAATGTTCTATAAAATGCTTTCAAGAAATAGAGAACAGAGAATGTGCCCTCAGTTTAGAAGAAAATGATCTAAGAGAAGAGTTGCTTAATTTAACAGAAATGGACAGACATTTTAAGATCAATGAAAGAAATAGACTTCAGAAAGTCAATAAAACCCATAAAGTTAGAAGTTTGATAAAAGAAATTGACATCATATTTAAGGCTGTTCATAGAAAGTCATAAGATATAACACAAGTAAATAGGATATATTACTGTGCTGCTAGATTAATAACAGATAAAGTCATACTACTAAAACATAGGGCAGTAAGGGAAAGGAAAGGGAGAAATCAAATGCTATCATAGAAGTACTGAATAGAAAAAAACTATAAAGCAATTAAGATAAGAGGTGTCACTGTTAGTAGAGTATAGAAGATGGAACAGATCAACAAAAATACTCAGAAAGATAGACATAATAAAAGCAATGCACAGTATCAGAACAGACAAACTGTGTCACCGCTGCTCTTTTGTCTTGACCTTAACCCACTGAGCTGTCTACTTAACAGATTAGGTCATGGCTTCAATTTGGCCTACAGAAAGCAACAAAGTATGAAGACTTCTCTTCTTCTTTTTGTGGATGATTTAAAACTGTAAAGTTCATCAGATGAGTAACTGAAAGCACAACTTCAAGTGGTCAAAACTTTTTCAGATGGTGTAAGAATGTCATTTGGTCTTGATAAATGTGCAAAAGAAACCTTTAGAGGAAAGCTGCAGCATCAAGAAAACATCAGTTTGGTACAGCAATGTGATATAAAAAAACTTGTGCAAGAGGGAGTCTATAAACAGTTGGGAATTGATGAAGGGTCCTTAATAAAACATGAACAAATGTAAATAAAACTTGGTAAAGAATATTTTAGAAGACTAAAATTAATACTTAAAACAGCTTTGACATCTAGGAACAAAATCCAAGCTATAAATCAATTTGTTCTTCCTGTCCTAACTTACAGTTTTGGAGTGATTGAGTGAGCCCAAAAGGTGTTGGATTGGTTGGACAGGAAAACAAGAAGGATGCTTCATGCTTACCAAATGATTTATAAAAATCAGTGTATACCAAGATTAATATATTTCCTATTCTGAAGGAGATATTGGTCTCCTCAAAATTGAATACCTGTATAGATCTGCAATTGTAGGACTGCATACATATTTGTTGTCCTCCCAAGATCCAAACCTAGTGAAAGTTTTAAAACATGAAGAAAAGAAGTCTAAGATAACTTCCATATTAGTTTAGATGAAGCATATTAGTGTCAAGTGGGAATGGAAATCAGATCAGAAGTAGATAAAAATCAGGCAGCAAATGAATATGCCAAAAAAACAACAGAAAGAGATTTAGGGTCTATATTTCGTGATCGAATGATCACAATAGCGAATGCTCTAAAGACCAAAAATGCAACACATCAAAACCATTATTGTGGGGGGCTGTGCCCCCCACACCCCCGCTAAATATATATACCAACTCCAATATCGCACTTCAGCGAGGAAAGGGAAAATATTCTGTTCTTCCCTGTACCGCGATCCCATAAAAAACACTTTGGTGTGCTGCATTTTCGCTGTTTAGAGCGTTCGCTATTGTGATCATTTGATCACATAATATAGACCCGAATATTAGGTGAAGGATCAGATGAAAAGGCAAGAAATGTGGAAAATGCATAAATATAGCTGCAGGTATAGAAAACTCTTGGAATAACTTCATGTTGATCAGGATCAAACACAGGAGTGGTTGAGGAGAGGTGAATTTAAACCAAAAGATGAAAGGTTAATATTAGCAGCCTAAGATAGTGGACTACATACACATTGGATTACAACATGCATTGAACATGCTGGAGAAACAGGCAATAGATTTTATAAAACAACACTGGAAACAGTCACACATCTTGTTGTTTGTGATATACTAATGGCAGAAGGATTGTATATAGAAAGGCATGATAATGAGGTAAGACTGTTGCATTGGGGATTGTGAAAATGTTCTAATACTGAAGTAGATGAAAAACACAGTAAAAAAAGTATTATAAAAATTGATAAACTCCAAAAGGGTGTAAGAGTGGTAAACACAACCAATAATCCAAATAACCACTCCAACGCCAATATCTACAGCCCAGGAACACATCTGGTACACAGAACCACAGTTTATTCAAGGAAACAAGTATCAGGTCAAGCGCTTTCATAAAATCACTTCATCAGAACAATTGATGATGTATCACATGGGATCACCCATTATCAGCATTTCAAAAATAGATGTGAGAAAACCAGATATAGTCGTCCATGAAAAGAAGAAAAAAGTTAGCATTGATCATTGAAACTGCTGCACCGATTACGTACCGAGAGAGACGCAAAGTCATAAAATATCAGCGTTTGCAGGCAGAAATGAGGGCAATGTGGAAGAAGGCAATCTGGACAGTTCCAATAGTAGAAGGAGCAATGGGGTCTTATAAAAATAATTTACAGTCGTACTTAGATATGTTACTGATACATGTAACTCCGTACAAATTGCAGGAGGAGTCATTACTGAGCACATTGCAGGTGCTGCAAAGAACACTTCTGGTTAACATCAAAGATTGAAACGGTACTAATTTCATGAACTTTAATCATACTTTGACTTAAGAATGTGGTCTATTCCCATCATGGTATTAGAAATCCAAAAGACTTGGAAAAATTTAAAAAGAAAGTACATGTAATCAATTCTGCTGTACTGAATAAAACTGCATATCTAGTGAGCATGTTTATGGTTTCTGTAAAGTATGAAAATGATTTAATGTATATTGTGTACTCATCTATAAGGGGATCCAGATTAAACCCAGTGAAAAGAGGCATGCTCTATTTTAAAGAAAAGAGGAGGATTGGGTTTGGTTAACCCAATGATTTATGCAGCATCACTAAATTTACATAAAGTATTGACATGATTAAGAGAAGAAAATAATCTTTGCTAAGTATAATAATGAAAAAATAAGGAAATATGGTATATGATAAGTAAATTTAAGAGGCAAAGAAAGTATGAATGGGAAAATAAGAGAGTACCAAGAAAAAAATTGTTACAGAAAATAAAGATAGGTGATATAGAAAACAATGGGAAAGAACAGTGTTTAAATATAACAAATATGTGTTACTGTGTGTACCCATGGGAACAGCTGGAGCACGAAATATTAAAAGCTATGAGAATGAGATTAGAGGGGTGCAAAAAAAAGCAGAATTTGGAGATTTTCTATGGAGATTATTCATGAAGTTGCCAGCAAAAGTGAATATGCCATATAAGAAAATAGAAGAAAGGATATGTAATTATTGTGGTAAAGTTGAAACAACAGAATGCATTTCTTTAATATGTAATTATTGTGGTAAAGTTGAAACAACAGAATGCATTTCTTTAAGATATAAAAGGGAGAATAAATTATGGGAAAAATTATGTGAAAATAATGTTGTGGAAGATAGTAAGAGAATGAGGGATATATATATATATATATATATATATATATATATATATATATATATATATATATATATATATATATATATATATAGATAGATAGATATAGATAGATATACATATACATATATATATATATATATATATATGTTAGAATATGGTTATTATGGAAATCAGTCAGGACAAAATGCTAAGAAAATAGACAAAAAGATATTTTATAATATGGACTATATGGAATGAAAGATAGAATGAAACAAAATTTAATGGAAAATGGATATTGTCAGAAATATTGATAAAAATATGATTCTAGTTGTAGAAAAATGGGTAGTGGAGACTTCTTCTTCTACTTCTTTTGGCTTTTCCTGGTTAGGGGTCGCCAAAGCGGATCACTGTCTGCTCATGACTGGCAGTGGAGTTTTACGGTGTCAAGTTGCCAGCCTGGCTCCCAACCTTCCACAGAAGACACAGACACGCACGCACTCACGCCTAGGGTCAATTTAGAGTGTCCAATCCACCTACAGCATGTCTTTGGGATGTGGGAGGAAACCGGAGCACGCGGAGGAAACCCACACGACCACAGGGAGGACATGTAGACTCCGCACAGAAGGAATCCCAGCTGAGGATCGAACCGGAGAACCTCTTGCTGTGAGGCAATGCATTTAAATAAAGAAAATAGAATATATGTACAAATTTAGGTAAATGATGGAAATAAGTGCAAAAGAGTATAAGTAATTGCAAATAATGTACAATATGTAAATATTGTAAATATAATAGATATGGCATTTAATAAAGGACCCCTACTCTTTTCGAATGTGACATGTGGTCTTTTACATCCACCTTAGGTATCACTAGCTCAAGCAGATGGGGCCTCAGATTAACATCTCATCTGAAGGATGGACATTGTTGCAAGATTGCTTAAAATTCATAGCAGTTTAATAAACTAACACCCCAATGACACTAATCTTCTCAGTGGTGGTTTGTTGGTGGAGTCCATTGACATTTTATTGATCAACTATTTAGTAGTGATACTCAGTTATAGTTAAGTGAGTAGGCACCTTCCACAGTAACATTAAACATATGATTCATATTTACAGCTGTAGCAAGCAGCTTGCTACAGTTACAGAAAACTGATTTTTTGGAATACCATTGGGGTGTTCTAGGGAACTACCTAAGTCACCTGATGACCTAGCTGGGGCTCTGAACTGTCATCTTACTATTTTGAAATATAGAATTACTCTATGGCAAGGACTTCTTCTCTTATTATCTCATCTGTTAATGGGCAGAGGGTCGTAAAAGGGATAGTCTGCTTCAGCCACATTACTAATGCTTGAAAACCAAAGTGAGTGAAGGAAACACTGGAAAGAAATCTGCAGATCCAGAGCTACTACTATGGTACAAACTGCATACTACAACTCGATTTACACAATGTACCAATGCAAAAGCCATGCGGAGGTCTGCAACCTGAAGCTCAAGTTATATATATAGTAGCTGAATTAAGATCTTACGTAGTTTGTCAGGAAGGTAAGACTGTTGTGTTTCTCCAAATAAAGCTGTTGTGGTATAAAAAGAGTCACAAAGGGTAGACCTCATATCAGCAAAAATATTTTTGTTAAATTGTTCAGATATGGCAGACCAGTGAAGATACCAAATAGCTATATGGACTGTTCCAGACTTGAAATGATTTTAAGGACTGGATGTCAATCATTAAAAATGTGTTTCATTGTGCACTAAAGTTTTAATTTTGTTGTACATTGCCCATGAATGACATGCATTTTATAGTGTTATGGCTAATTGTTGGTAATACATGCTACTTGATAGACATCTAATATTTCTTTTAATTTTAGAAATGAGGGATGTTAATATATCGGCATATAGATTTATGGTAAATCAGAGAGCAAGGCATATGTTACGTAAAAGTTCTTGAGAAATCAGTTTGAATATGGGTATTGTAGAAGGTAAATAATATCTGTTGTATCTGTGCATTATTATTTTAGTCTGCTGATATGGCACACACTGTATCTTGCCAGATTTTGCAGATATTCCACTTATAGTCAGAAAAAATGATCTATAGATCTCTAGATCCATAATTTATCATTTTCAGACAGGTGAGGTTACAAAGAAAGGCTACATGGCAAATTTAGTTGCAAAATTCTTAGTAAAAGATGAAACACTGCTCAAATCCTACCAACAAGCTAAGACTTACATTACCATATCCGGGTGTATATTAGAAATCTGAACACTCAAATGTCTGAACTCCAAAACTTCAAACTGGGAAGTTCGAAGTCTAAAAATAATGAAGCCGCAGAACATTGAATTCTTTCCCAGGGAAAGAATTCGGTAGGCCGTTTCCACGGCTTTGCTATTTCCTCCACTGTGGTGCGATCTTGGAGTTGGTATATTTAAGTTAGGGGGTGTAGGGGCACAGCTCCCCACATTAGAAACAGTATGTTGTGTTCATGTAGGGAAAAAAATCGCTGTTCTGCATGTTCGGAGTATTCAGTTTTCTAACTTTTGGGTTCGGTATTTACATAGTCGAAGTTTTGACACTTTGACTATGTGATATAGACCCCCATATCCACTGTCTTAGCACTTGTTTTTCAAATTATTTTTATCACAGCTGCATTAATTGAGTGTTTCTGTGTTGAATATCTGCACTTTTTTGACCTTTTTTACAGTATTTAGTCAGAACTGCTGCTCTCCATGCAGCAGTGCCAAGCAGTGATCTGTATAGTTGCCGATATCTTGAAGTGTACCTCCCCATTGTAATCTGTGTAGATTCTGATCTCTCACAGGTAAGTTTCCCTTAAAATACCCTTACTGTCTATACAGATTTTTTAACTACTAGAGCATCTAGCTTGTGCATAGCTGAATATTGCTCATCAAGCTCCCTGTCTTATTGACCTATTCAATATTTAAATTTCCCTCACTCCTACCTTGTAGGTCAGTAGCCATGGATATGCACTTCCTGACACTCTGCATGGCCAATCTGGTTGAGATGGGTATTCTGACGCATTGTAGCAATTGCCTTATGGACACTGACAGCTCATTTATTCTTAATAAAATAGATAAAGTATGCACGACAGATAAATACACTTCAAGTGCTGGAGGCAAAACTCTCTCATACAACCAAAACTAATCCTATAGAAGTTGTCAGTGACACTCGCATCATGACTGCTGAACAGGGTAAAGACCCTGCACATAAAACTACTTATGCTGAGGCAGATACAGGTAACCTTCCTAAAACAATAAGACCTCCTGCACAGTACAATAAACAAAAGGGTCCTCAGCCATCACGTAAACACACAGTTAAAACACCACACTCAACTACACCTATTAACACTGTATCAAATGCCTCTGCTGCTAAGCCTTTAAGGCAAACTGGCACACAGCGGAATTTCCTAGTCATTGCAGATTCAATAGTGAGGCACACTGATGTCCCCCTCACCAGACTGAGTAAGGACAGAGTCACTATTAGCTGCCTTTTTGGGGCTAGGATCCATCAATTCACAGAGGCACTCAGGTCATTGAACCACAGGTACCAGTATGACTCTGTCATAGTCCATGTGGGTGTTAATGGCCTGAGATGTACCTCCCTTGACTACATGAAGTGAGACATGATTGAGCTAGCTGATTATGTATCTCAGGCAGATATGAGCCTAGCACTGAGCAGCATACTACCTTCTCAAAGGATGATGCCATGTTACTAACAGAAAATTATTTAAATAATTGGCTTAGCTTCTGGTGTTAATCCAAGGGGGAGCAATATCTGACAGCCTGGAAGGACATGGTTGTCAGATCATGATGCTTTGCCAGGGATGGTCTGCACTTGTCCACTCCAGGTATTTGGATATTAGCAAAGGCCTTTTCCATCCCAGTATTGCCTTTTTTACTCAATGTCAAACTGATAAACCTTCCAACTCAATTTATGAACTCCAAAATATTTAGGAATATCTGAAAGTGGTACTGCTCAATGCTAGAAGTCTTAACAAGAAACCACTCCTTGCAAGCCTTATCTTTCTGGAGTGTGTACACATTTGTGTAGTAACAGAGCCTTGGTTTAAAGTTGTGGCGAATACCCCAGCAATGCAAGATTATAATGCCTTTCACACCATTATACCAGCTACTGCACAGGAGGGAACTAAAGGTGGAGGAGTCTCAGTCTAAATTAAAACCAGTCTCACATCCAGACTAGTTAAAGTGTATGACCCACTGAAACTCATAAATGAGCAACTCACCATAAACAGGATCTTGTACCATATCCTTGCAGCCCATAGGTTCCCCTCAATGTCACATGAAATCCACACTACCTATCTCAATGTACTACAGTCCCTCACTGTTGAACATAATATGATATTCATGAGGGATCTCAACTACCCCTCTTTAGACTGGGAATCCTACACCACTTCTAATGCACAAGCCCAGTGATTCCTAAACTTTGTTAATACCAACATCCTGGAACAGTTGGTCCATTTTCTACCAGGGATTCAAATATCCTTGACCTGGTACTCACAAATGTGAATCTAATCTAAAAATTATGTCTTTGCTCATCAGATCTGATCATAAGGCAGTATTGCTTGAAATAAAAATTAAATACAGAGATACAGTGAAAATAAAACCTTTAGGTGCTATTCCAAGGTTAACCTCTCCCTACTAAGTTATACCTTGGCTAAATTCCAAACACCCCCAAACCTAATAAACACCATTGCATAAGCAGAGCTATTTACAACATCCCTTTGCAGTCATTTTAATAGCTGTATAGAGTGAGCTGTGCCCACTTGTATTAAGAATAAGACAAAGTCAAAAGACAATCCACCCTGGTGGAATTACAATATCAGCCAGTTATACAAAAAAAAAATCTTGGCCAAGCATAGGAGGAACAAAGCCATACATACGAAAAGCCCCTGACCAATCTAAACAGGAGCTAGGAGGTTTAATTAATATGTCAAATGCTAAAGTTGAAGGGAAAAATAGCTTCTCAGGCAAAGGACAGCCACAAAGCTTTGTATAGCTATGTCCATAACCTGAGAGAAAATACGCAACAATGTGCAGAACTTATTGTAAATAGCATCACACACAATGAACTTGAGGCCATTGCCAACCATTGGGTTGACAGGTTTGGCTCAAATTTCTCCCCCCACCCCCTAATAGTACAACTAAAATGCTGCATATTACAATCCCCCCAACCATTACTAGCGAACATTTGTTGCACTTTTTAAGGCAAAAACACTGGATTGATGGGCCCTGATAACATCCAGGAATGCTTAATAAATAGCATGAAATATGACCTCTGGTCCACTTGAATAATTTTTCAGCTGGAACCTGTAGTCAGGTTTTGTTCCCAAGGAATGAAAGATGGCTACAGTCATTCCTCTGCACAAAGGAGGTTCAACCACTAATCTGGGTAACTATAGGCCCATAAGTCTGACCAGCCTCATATGTATGGTCATAAAAAAAAATCATCATGGACATGATAAATGAGGAAATAGGTAACCTGCAAACACTGCAGCCATCACAGTTCGGCTTTGTTAAAAGATGGTCATGTTTATTAAATCTGGTGAACTTTTTTTGAAGGGTCACCAAAGCATCGAAACAAGGCAAGACTGTGCACACAGCTTACCTCGACCTGGCCAAGGCTTTGGATACAATACCCCACTTAGGCATTATAGACAAGCTCAATAATTTAGGTATAAACCCTTTTATCACCTGCTGGATAGCAAACTTGCTCACTAATAGGATCCAGGAGGTCAAAATAGGTGAGACCACCTCCACAAAGTGGCCAGTCACAAGCAGAGTCCTCCAGGGATTGGTACAGGGTCCACTCCTTTTTGGCATCTATTTCTCTGAATTGGAAGCAAATGCTGACTAAGTTTGCAGATGACTGCAAGCTGGGGGTTATCATAGCATTTTTCAAGAAGGCCTATATCTGAATAACAATTGGTGTCAAAGCCATGGTCTTAAACTCAGTGCTAGGAAATTAATCATTGTACCCTTTGGGAAGTCAATCTTCCCAGATAATTACCTTGTTGACAATATGCCCCTAATAGTTGACTCAGTGTTTAGAGATTTAAGTACTTTTGTAGAAAGTACCCTAAGCTTTAACCACCTGTACACTATAGTCACAGCCGTTAACCACTAAACTATCACAGCTGTGAAGACAGTTGTTGTTTTCTCCAATATATCTGTCAGTACACATACTGACTAGTATTGAACAGCTGCAATGACTTCTACAATTGTGTAGTACTTCTTAGTGATATTACTGTTGAATCATGTGTTTTGTTATATCTAAATATACACATATCAGATAAATACAGTGTGATACATCTGGGAAGGTATATACAACAGTCATGTTTACACATAACAAGGATAAGGATGTATATCTATACATATGTAAATATATGTGTGCATGTACACACACATATCTTCTTCTTCTGTCGGCTGCTCCCGTTAGGGGGTCACCACAGCAGATCATCTGTCCCCATTTCTTCCTGTCCTCTGCATTCTGCTCTGTCACACCAACCACCTGCATGTCCTCTCTCACAACATCCATAAACCTTATCTTAGGTCTTCCTCTTTTCCAGTTACCTGGCAGATTCATCCTTAGCATCTTTTTCCCAATATACTCTGCATCCCTCCGCAGCACATGTCCAAACCAACGTAATCTTTCCTCTCTGTCTCTGTCTCTAAACTTCCAACCTGGGCTGACCCTCTAATATACTTATTCTTAATCCTGTCCACCCACATCACACCCAGTGCAAATCTTAACTTCTTTAACTCTGCCACGTTCATCTCTGACTCCTGCCTTTTTGTCAATGCCACTGTCTCCAACCCATATAACATAGCTGGTCTCACTACCCTCTTGTAGACCTTCCCTTTCACTCTTACTGGTACTCGTCTATAACAAATCACTCCTGACACTCTTCTCCACCCACTCCATCCTGCCTGTACTCTCTTCTTCACCTCTCTTCCACACCTCTCTTCCACACTCACTATTACTCTGAACTGTTGATCCCAAGTATTTAAACTCATCCACCTTTGCCATGTCTACTCCCTGCATCCTCACCATTCCTCTATTCTCCCTCTCATTCACACACATATATTCTGTCTTAGTCCTGTTGACCTTCATTCTTCTTCTCTCTAGAGCATATCTCCACCTCTCCAGGGTCTCTCCACCTGTTCCCTTCTCACACTACAGATCACAATGTCATCTGCAAACATCATAGTCCACAAGGACTCCTGTCTGATCTCATTTGTCAACCTGTCCATCACCATTGCAAATAAGAAATGGCTCAGAACTGATCCTTGATGTAATCTCACCTCCACCTTAAACTCATCCGTCACTCCCACCGCAGACCTCACTGCTGTCACACTACCCTCGTACATATCCTGTACCACTCTTACATACTACTCTGACACTCCTGACTTCCTCATACAATACCACAACTCCTCTCTAGGCATCCTGTCATATGCTTTCTCTACGTCCACAAAGACACAATGCATCTCCTCCTGACCTTCTCTGTACTTCTCCATCAACAGTCTCAGAGCAAACATTGCATCTGTAGTGCTCTTTCCTAGCATGAAACCATACTGCTGATAACTAATCATCACCTCCCTTCTTAACCTGGCTTCATATATATTCATATATATGTATTTATATACATCTGTATATTGCATTATATATATATCTATATATATATATATCTATATATATATATATATATATATATATAGATAGATAGATATATATAAATCTATCTGTATATATATATATATATATATATATATATATATATATATATATGCGTGTGTGTATATCATATATGTGTATATATATATATATATATATATATATATATATATATATATATATATATGTCTATATCTATAAATAAATATATATATATATATATATATATATATATATACATGTATATATATCCATAAATTTATGTATTTTGTATTTATGGACATAACATCACACTTGGTAAGTACACAAGCTGCTAGGCATGTCACAAAGCACTGTGCAAACTTCAGACAGACTGCCACAACACTGGTCTACATTTCTTATGTGGGAATACACATGTACCTGCAAATATACAGGCTCTACAGGCATGTAACAGCATGGAGTAACATACACCTGTGTGAAAGTGCATACCCACAACCAGTCTGAACACAGCCACAGTTACATATGGTAAGCGTGCTTAATATTACAGTATATGGACTGTGTGATCAACACCATCCTCATATGTGCCACTCATACATTAACCTTACATATACTGGGCCAATACACAGTGTATTCCGATTCGTGAATGTGGTATAGGACATGTGTCGGTCTGGCCTTACAAACGTATGCCAATAGGGTACCATACACTGGAGCAGCATGCAACTTCAGATATAACAGGACCAAGAACAATGACATCTACCATAGTCTGTACACAGGCCAAGGTACATATTCACAATACACACTCTGTCGACAATCACCATAAGTACACAGACCTCACTACTCTACACACTACAACAGAATGTCCAGGTTTTGTTCTCAAATATAAGCCCTACTATAGATAACATGTCTAGCAGTCTGATATCTCACTGGCTTAGTATCAGGAATGATGTCAGTAAATAATGGTGTATTTAACATATCCAAAAACAACGAGTCTGGACGGAGTTAACGCCCCAGCCAACAAAAGCAAATCCAAAATGATAATACAAAATGATGCCTGTTGTAGGGATGGAACAGGGTGCCATGTCCTCTGTAGTCCACTGCAATCACACCGTGGTTACTATCTGTGGGCAATATGCAGGAAACTACCAACATAGTGGTTGTTGCCTAGCCAAGTGTGTTTGTGTATGAGACATGGGTGGAGAGTGTTCTCTGGGTAATACAAGGGTTGCCTATATTGTTCCCCAATCCATAATGTCACATGTAGGGGTATGGATTGTCTACGCCAGCCTCTCTTCTGTTTGACATCTGTTGTCCTTGTAAGGTGGACATTGTGACATATAGTAGGCCCTCAATATAAAAAATTCACAAAACCCACCCCACAATGAGTCCTGTTATTACACAATCACAGCAACTGCCACACAGGATACTGATGACAAACATACACACACACACACACACACACACACACACACACACACACACACACACACACACACACACACACTTGACAGTACTGAGATTCAAACCCCTACCTAGCTATGTAGTGCTACTACAGTGTACTGCATTTATCACACACGCCACAGAGCTTATAGGAATAGCCCTTCCGGAAAGGTGTATTTCAAGGTGAATGACATCAGCAGGCATTCCAAAGTAGGGCAATGGAAAGTGTAGTGACTGTGAATGGCCTCAAAACCATTGATACCCACACACACACACACAAACACAGAATCTCACAGTTGCTTTGCTGGGGATTAGAACTCCTATAACTAGTATATCACACTATAGCATAACACAGTTATAGCATGCACCACGGAGCTTATAGGGTTAACTCTTCTGCAAAGATGTAGTCTAAGGTGAATGACATCAGCAGGCTTGCCAAAGTAGGCCAATGGAAAGTGTAGTGACTGTGAATGGTCTCAAAAGCATTGATCCCTACACAGACAAACAAACACACACACATTTACACATAGAGTTTTACAACAGTAATGAATGGGATTAGAACTCCTACCTAACTAGTACATCACCCTATAACATTAAGCAGTTATAGCCAGTGCACGGAGCTTATATGGTCAGCCCTTCTGCAATGGTGTATTTCAAGGTAAATAACATCAGCAGGCTTGCCAGAGTAGGGCAATGGAAAATGTAGTGACTGTGAATGGCGTCAAAAGCATTGATTCCTGCACACAAACACACACGCACACACACACACACACACACACACACACACACACACACACACACACACACACACACACACACACACACACAGAGTCTCACAGTTGCCATGTTATGGATTTGAACTCCTACCTAACTAGTACATCACACTATAGCATTACACAGTTATAGCATGTGCCACAGAGCTTATAGAGTTACCCCTTCCCCAAAGGTGTATTTCAAGGTGAATGACGTCAGCAGGCTTGCCAAAGTAGAGCAATGGGCAGTGTAGTGACTGTGACTGGCCTCAAAACCATTGATATCCACACACACACACACACACACACACACACACACACACACACACACACACACGCACACGCACGCACAGTTTCACAGCTGCCATGTCTGGGATTAGAACTCCTACCTGACTAGTACATCACACTATAGCATTACACAGTTATAGCACATGCCACAGAGCTTATAGGGCTAGCCCTTCCCCAAAGGTGTCTTTCAAGGTGAATGACATCAGCAGGCTTGCCAAAGTAGGGCAATGGATAGTGTAGTGACTGTGACTGGCCTCAAAACCATTGATACCCACACACACACACACACACACACACACACACACACACACACACACACGCAGAATCTCACAGTTGCCATGTCTGGGATTAGAACTCCTACCTACCTATGTACATCACACTACAGCATTACAGAGTTATAGCATGTGCCACAAAGCTTATAGGGCTTCTCCTTTCCTAAAGGTGTATTTCAAGGTGAATGGCATCAGCAGGCTTGCCAAAGTAAGGCAATGGCAGTGTAGTGACTGTGCCTGGACTCAAAAGCATTGATCCCTACACAAACACACACACACACACACACACACACACACACACACACACACACACACACACACACACACACACACACACACACATACACACAGTCTCACAGTTGCCATGTCTGGAATTAGAACTCCTACATAACTAGTACATCACACTGTAGCATTATGCAGTTATAACCACATGCCACAGAGCTTATGGGGCTAGTCCTTACCCAAAGGTGTATTTCAAGGTGAATGAAATCAGCAGGCTTGCCAAAGTAGGGCAATGGGGAGTACAATGTGTGTGAATGGGCCATAAACCATTTGTCTGGAAGCACACACACAACACTCAGTCACACACAGGTTTACATTTAACAGGAACATGTATACAACTGCTAGATTAATAATGACTTGCACAGTCATGCTACACAGTTATCACAAACACCACAGACACTAAATTGCTGAGGGATACCAGAAGCGAATAATAGACAGAGATAGACATTTCCACATCATGTGGTATTGGCCAATTGGATGTGTGCTGGGTGAGACAGGCCTCATGATGGGAAGCTCTTTGTCACTGTCTGTCACTCTCTTCCACACATCTATGTATGTGTAAATTTGGCTTATTATAGTGTGTTGTCCTTGGATATATGTGTTTATTCCTATCTGATGTGTGTGCAAAGCATGACTGGTGTGCAATGTGGAGTGTGTGCACAAACATCTGTGACTGACAGATATGTATAGTCCACTGTTGTTGCCAGACATGGGGTTCATTTCTGTAAGTGTGGGAGCATGCCCAGTATAACCTTTCAGTGTTTTGTTGTCTGAGATGGGCTTTGTTTCTCTAAATGTGGGAGCATGCCCATTATGTTCTTCTGTATTGGATGTGTGAATCCATTCTAGGTAGGTTGTACTCCAGTGCAGGCATTTGTGTTCTACACCTACAGCTAGCAACCTGTTTCTGCAGGATATCCGTAGATCGGTTGACAATATGGGGTCACAATGGGCAAAGGATAGTGGGATGCTGTAACTAATTGTGTCTGTGCTGCTTCTGCTACATGGTTTTGGTGTTAGCAGAGATATTCAGACATATGTACTGTTTTACACTGTGATGTTTTATGTCATCAACCACTGACAGGTATACATATTTGCTTGCAGTAATTTCCTGGGGAACACAAGATGAATGAAGCTGTGTCCAGTGTTGTGGTCTGCAGCCTACATATTCTTGCACTATCATGCCATTCTGGAGGGGGAGATGCAGACACTTTCTGATGGGTCTGTGTAAATGGTTCAACACCTTGGTACTGTGGTGGCTGAGGATCCTCTGCTTGTACATCCATCAACGTGAGAGTATGACCATATCCTGCTGTGGTCATACCTGACAGCTATACAGATTCACACAGGTTACCCAGAGGCAGGGTTCATATTTCTGGTCATTACCCCTTCACATTGTGGTTTACGAGCAGGTTTGTGGCCATACATTCCTGTGTTTACAGGCAGGGATAGTATGCACACATCTGAGTTTCAGACTTCACACACTCCATGGTGTCCATGCTTCTACCCCCACTCTTATTCTATCCTCTTCCAAACATTATGCAAATGTTATCTGATAAGTATTCCTATAGTTATCACTTCATCCCAGCAGTATTTAGGGGTGGGTTCACAGTTCATACAGTAGGACATGGTGGACATGCTACTGGGATTTGTCGACATGGCCTTACATTTGTGTTCTGTGGACTGTGTTATGTTGTTATTTGGGATTCCATGAGATAACATACATTGGCAGTATTGGTGAGACACAGGCCTTTGACAGAGGACTGTAGGGCATTTGGTAGTGATTCAGGCCACCTGTAGCAGGCCAGTGCATTGTGTCACTCCTACAGTCCCAGGCTGCAAGCCACTATATCCCCCTGGGGTGACAGGGTAGGTGTGAAAGGTGTTAATGTCAATAGTTTCTGTCCTTATTGATCCATTGGTGTGGATGCTGGTAGGGTGCTGCTTGCACCTAGGGACACACCTGCATGGGACACCTCTTCAGCATGTTGCATTCTGTGGCTATTCCCATGCAGAGGTGGGGGTCATATTGTACTCATTCCCAACAGCAGGGATAAGACCTGTGAGGTACCTATGGCTGATGGTAGGGTGAGCTGGGTGCATGTGTGCTATGGACGCTACTTGCAGCTGACTCACAGATATATGTGGGGCATTCCATTTATGCTGGCTTGTGGAGGGACATTAGGAGTTTCTCAGTACTTCATACCTGCCTTTTGTGGTCTGCCAGTGTTTGGCCAGACTATATCAGTATTCCATACTACACAGTCAACTAATGTGCTGCTAACCTGTATGTACAATTTCAAAGGTGTGTCTATTTGACAGTAACATTTTATACACTCTCTGTCTAGGCTACTTCCAACTGTGTACTGTTTGTATGTCTGGGCCCACATTCATGACATGTCCATCTTTCAGATGGTGACAGATATTACATCTGAACAATTAGTATGGATTACTGCTGGATTATGTCTTGCTTGGATGCATTGTGTTTGGCACGGCAGTTGTGAGAACTTGGCCCTGTCAGCAACAGTACTAGCCTTTGGCTACCAGGACATAATGCTTCATGCCTACATACTGACTACTTTCACACAATATAAAACACACACCAACCTAACACATGCAGCCTTGCATATTGTACACATGCTACAATCTATCCTGCTACTTTGGCCAGCTCAGGTAATCTGTGCACCACTGTTATTATACCTACATGTACATGTTACTACATTTCTACATAGGATTGTGGGGGGTGGGGGGGCACACCGGACAACTGTAAACATTTGCTATGACTGTACTGGTATTTCAGGTACTCCATTTCATTCTGTATTCTGACCTATATCATGCAGACTAGAGGCATATCAGTGTACTATAGTTCTTAGGTTTTATTTAACTACATTTCAGTTTCAGACTTCTTACCCTTCAGGACTAACAACCCACTGCCTGACCTGCTGTAGTCTGTCTGTGTAGATCTGGAGGGGGGCTGTTATCCATAGCCATCAATCAGAAGGCTTAGCACAGCCTTTCTTTGTGTTTGTCTACACTTGTCCTGGTGGCTGAGACTGTTGGGTATGTGAGCCTCACTGACATGCATGTGTGTGCTCTATGGACACACATTTTGCCCACCACATGTTCTGCAGTGGGTTTTGTCATCTTGTCTAGTACTATGTTGACACCAGTATTTGTTAAGGATTTCATGCTGCTGATATAGGTGTCTACTATCTGCTGCCATCTCATTCAGCCACCCGATTCCCTAACATGCTCACTTCCATACCATAGATACAGGTAGCAGAACATACTACTACATTCAGCAATCGATAGTGAGCGTGACTTACTTTGTGGCTGTGCCAGTATTGAGGATGGTGCTTGAGGGCTGACTATGTCGGATGCACATAGTACACTCCCTATACATGGTTAAGCACAGGTAGTGTATTGTTTGGCATCTCTTTTACTGTATGCATGAGTTGGAATGAGGTGTCATTCCCTGGGTTCCTACCGTGTCAGTGTATGTGCTATGTGTTGCCTCTTTTTCCAAGTCCTGGGCATACTGGACACACCTCCTTCTGCCTACTGGGGCAGGCTCATGTTGTTCCTCCTCTAAGTCATGCTGTGCCTGTGCTGACCTTGGCAATGGTGGGGGGCTGTGTGGCCCTGCCCCATGCTGTTCCTGCTGCAGCTGTTTCTGCAGGATCATATTGTGTAACCTGGCACATACAATAACAATTTGGGTACATGTAGCTGGTGAGTACTGCAAGGCTCCACCCAATATGTCCAGGCTCCATAACCGTGACTTGAGCATCCCAAACACATGCTCTTTTATGATTCTGGTCTGTGCGTGTGCCTCATTATGGAGTTCTTGTTCAGGTGTGTGTGCATTTCTGATGGGTGTCATCAGCCATGGTTCCAGTGTGTAACCAGTATCCCCCACTAGGTGGCCATATGGGATGTCCCCACTGGCAACACAATCATTATAATGCCCTGGGCATTGCACATGACCTGGCAGTTGATGGAGGGGAAGCCCTTGTGGTTTATGTAGACTCTACCCCACTCACCGGGTGGTACTTTGATGTGTATGTGCGTGCAGTCTATAGCACCCACTACCTCAGGGTATTCTGCTATTTGTTGGAAGAGATGCATATTACTGGTCAACACCTCACGGGTGTTGAGGAAATATATGTGCTAACCGGCATGTGCTGACATGGCATCTAGAACCTGGTGAAGTACCCTGGATGCTGATGCCTGTGAGATCCCCATAATATCCCCAGATGGCCTTTGGAAGGTACCTGTAGCTAGTATTCTTAAGCCTGCACATACCTTGGTATCCACTGGAATGGGTTCCCCTCTGTTGGTTCTGTGTGTGAGGTATGGCAGGCACAGCTCAACAATTTGCTGAAGGAGGTCCCTGTCCATCCTATAGTGCTCCACTATTTCCAGCTCATGTAGCCAGTGGTAGGTTACCCTGGGTCTTTACACTCTTCTCCTTCTCCTCACTGTGGGTTGGTCATCAGCATTTTCATCCTCACCACCCTCAGCCTCTTCCACATGTTGATTTATGAGAGCAAAAACAGCCCCTATCATTTTGTTGCTTTTGTTAGGTACAATTTCTGCATTTGTGTACACCGATGGTGTAGAGTTTGTGGGAAAAACCAGAGGGAAAGGTGTTTCCATAGTTTATAGTAGTATGCTGGGCTTGGCTGGGCTGCTGCCTGTGTAATTTGCTGATTCTGATACATTTCACCTGCCAGCTATGCTAGTTCTCCTTGATTACCTTCCTACTGCTGTTTTCTTGTCCTGTTGACTTCATGTTTAAGCCCAGAGGCACGCCACGCAAACCTAGTGCTCAGATGTGAACGGAGCTGCTATTTCCTGTTTTTTTTTTTTTTTTCTGTTTAAAACCCAGTCCATGACGCGCACACCTGTTTAGGCAATGTAAAGACTGATAGGCAGCTTCAGACACACACCCTTCCTTAGCTCTGCTAAGCTAAGGGCAAACCCGAGCCACAGAGCCCCAGTAAGCTTACAGTATGCCTGACACACCTCTCTATCATGTCAGCTAAATCATAGGCTTGCACCATGGTTTTCCTGCACTTACATAGTTGGGTGCTGACTAGCAATGTCTGTGATTTAGTATCATGCCCCTCATTTGCAGAGAATTGACTGCTAATGCCTAGTTACAAGCCTGACACTGTGCCTTCCCCCTTAGTAATCACTATTCAGTGGCCTTATTGTCCTCTGCCTGCAGTTGACTATAATGGCAAATTTGTGATTTTGACTAAAAAGCTTTTTTCAAGGTTTTATTTTTATTTTCGGGCCTATCATGTTTGCGCACAGCTGCCCTGTGCTTAATTGGCCAAAATAGGCCCAAAATAAAAAGTTATTTTTTGTAATTTTGAACCTATTTTTCATGCCAGTGGTCACATATTTGACCATTGGCATGCCTTTCACATTATATACACCCTTTATTTGGAGTTGTCATTCATGGCTCCGTTTTGTAGTTTGCAGAAATGTACTCGGTTACTAGCCGAATACATTTCTGCAGGTTACACTACTCCTGCATGGATGGCTGCCAGCTTCCTGGATCAGTAATTCACCTCATTTGCATGGTTTCCACCTGCAAATGGGGTAATTAGCTTACAGAGCTGTGTCCATGCAGGCATAGTGAAGGAGCACTCGTGCAAGTCCCGGGAGCTTGTTCCTAGATCTCGCGGCAGCCATATTGCCTCCAGCAGCTCTTGCACTATTCCTGCACACCATGCAGAGCTTGTTGAATCCCAGGGTAAGTCCAATATCCTTTCTAAAATACAATATTACAAATTTCTCTACATTTCTTATTTTCTCTTAACCTTCATTTTAACCGTCTGCACTATATAATTCAAATAACAATGAACTACAAGGCAGTCCCTTCACCTTATAGCCTTTTCAGTTTTGCATCTCTCACCAATATTCACATTTATATTATTTTGATGTAAGAGCTCTATATCTGCTTCACCTAACTAAGCAATTATTTCTTCTGTCATCCTTCCTTTGTTGTGCCTTCTATGCATATGTACTATGTACATTACCATATACTTTTTTCCATATTGTGATTCATTAAGTATACTTTTCCATCATATTGCAAGCGCTTATAAAATTTTACCTTATGGGCTGGATATTGTAACATTTGCAGACTCCAACACACTTCACCAATATCAGTACAAAAAGTTGTGGATAAGCCTGTAATATGCAAATATGCCTAAACGAACTTTGGATATGTCAATGCAAAACAGAACTGGCTGGCATCATTGGTGCACTGTCAAGCAGTCACAGCCACTCTGTAGTTCATGAACAATGCCTCATAAAGCTTAATGTGCATTAACAAAGCTAAGGAAATTTTACAATGGCAAAGCAAGCTGCATGACATATGAAAGTAAGAAAGTTTGAGGGACAGTCAGAGGGAATGGGCAATTCTTTTTGGGGGGAGTAGGCCCCATTTTTTTGGGAAGAGAAGGAAAGGAAAAGACTAGGAAGAAGGAGGAGAAGGGTAAGACAGCAGGTGTACACATATAACAAATATTAAAGTCAGAAATAAACAGCAAAGAAAGGAAAGGTACGCAGATGACACACTCTAAAACATGGTGTGAAGGATCCACACAGTTTACCTGATTTTTAATGCCTCAAGCTATTGAACTGCTGTGTGTATATATGTGTGCTTGATGTTAGATTGATATGCTGCTAATTGAATGAATACATGATATGCTGCTTAATGTTATATGCTGCTAATTGAATAAATACATGAAACCTGAAAGAATTATGCTTTAAAGTCAAGCCTTGCACACTGATGCTGGTATAACTGAACTTTAGTTAACCCTTGAAGTTGTTTGTCAGCTTAAAAGATGTTTACCAGACAGTGGGGGATTTCAAAGAGGAACTATATCACAAGTTTGTGGGCTAACTGCCTTCTGAAAGGAGGAAGTAATGTATAAAACTAGACATTACGGGACTTGTTGACAACTTAGGAAATGATTTGTAATTTTCTAAAATATTCTATCAGTTCATGATCAAACTGGTGATCTGAATGTCATCAGCCAAAAGTTTATGATTAAACTGTTGGCCTAGGTGTCATCAGCTGAACTTACTGACCCTATGGCATATCCAAACCTATAAAAGGCTCAGAGGCTGGCAATAGATTGGAACTCATCATCATCCCGATCTGATTGAAGCAAGAGCCTGAACTGAGCATACAGCCACTTCTTGCCAGTGTTGGCCCTGTCTTGACTGAACAGATAGCAGTACTGAATAGGTTCTGAGTCCCCCTATCAGTGGCAAATATGATTTTCTTTTTGCATATGCTTGTAAGTACATGATTTAACAGTTTTTATAATTGTTAATGTGATAGGTTATAGGTTAGATTTTGCATGTTGACTAGTCAATTGTTTATTTTGTCATAACTTTAATTGTTAAAAGCTAAAAATAAAATTGCTAAAGTTTGAGCCTTGGTCTCTTGTGTCATCTCTAATACTGTATTAACCACAGAATTTACTAATCAGACCAGAACAGTTGGCGCAGCGAGCAGGGTCTGTGGTTTGCAGTGGACATGTCACAACAGCCAATGTTTTTTCCATTAAAGCATATAGGTGTAGGGTTGAATAAGAAACATCTTACAGATACCAAAAGTAAGGAAGGGGCAAATGTTGAGTTGCCAGCATTGTTTGGAAAATGGGACCCCCTTGCTAAGGTATTGAGTCAAGTTTCACCTCCGCCTTTCTCAAAATACTCACCAGTAAAACCAGTAGACCCTGAGGACCTAGCAAAGGCCTTATCAGGTTTAAAATTGGAGGATAAGGGGAAAAAGGTGAAAGAGGGAGTGGGAGCAGCCGGATGGCTGTTCTTTGAAGCAATACAGGAATTAGATAAGGATGTAGAAGATTTGAAAGTAAAAGTTCTAGAATTAGAAGACCAGTGTAAAGAACATGCATACACCCACCGATTGGATAGGGATGCCTTAGAGAAGGCAGATGTGGAACTGGCTAAGGCAGTACAGGATGCAGAGCATTGGAAGACTAATTCAGTGACTCTGGCCACTCGAGTAATACAGCAGCGCAGGCAATGGAAGGGGAGAGGTTCACAGCAACCACCCTCTAGGCCTAGAGTGCGTGCTCTAATATGTAAGGCAGAGTTTGACCCTGAAGAATAGGAAGGAGATCTCCCTTCTTCTGATGAAGTGAATGATGATTTTGAAATGATAAATTCCCCATCAGTGGAAGCCCGACCAATTGTAGAGAAAAACTCAATACATGCTGGGGGACAACCGCAGCAGTGGGTGGAGGTGCAAAGTTATTCTCAGACAGAATTATTGAAAATAATTCAGACTTATAAGCAAAAGCCTGGAGAGACCATCTTGGCTTGGTTTCTCTGGGTTTGGGATACCAGGGGGAGAGGCGGTATCACTGAGTGCTGAGGAAATGCATCAGTGTGCCTGTTTAGTATTTCAACCCCGGCTGAAGTAAATAGTGCACAATTGTGACCATAATGATCCCCATATCAGTACATTGGTGGTATTGTTAGCCTCAGCCTTTCGGGCTATTTGGCCAGATGCTACGGCAGTAGCAGATGAGCATAAACCCTGGAAAACAATAGCTGAAGCAATCCAACGGCTAAGGGAAATGGCTATGTTAGCAACTGTTTACTCATTAGAGTTGATAAATGGGGAGTTGCATATTCCGAAAGGGCCAGACGGACAGATCTTTACTGGTAATATGAGGAATAGTTAATTAAAAATGCCCCACAATGGTGGAAAGGGCAGCTTATGGCTGCCCTGGCAGGGTGTATTGGCCAACCAATATGGGATGTAATATCTACTTTAAACCAGCTGGCAGAGCTGGTAGAAGAGAAAGAGCAGAGGAAGGCCAGGAAGGCAAATGCAGACAAATCAAAAAGCAAGGGTAGTGAAAAAGTAACAAGGAAACAGATGTTTCTGGATTTGTTAAGATGGGGGGTGGAAGCTGCAGAAATAGATGGAATAACCACAGAAGAGTTATACAAAAGATGGAAACAGAAGCAGAAAGGTAAGGAATCAGACCTTTCAGGAAAACAAACCCCTGCAAAAAGCCCAATCAGAAGTACCACTGAGGGGAAGAAAGGATGGAATCAATTGTATCCTGACATCCCTACTGATGAGAAGTTAGCACAATGGCAGATGGGAGAGTTTACTGATGAAAGAGATTGGGAAGAGAAGGGGTGGAAAACCCTGACGGAAAAAAATGGAAGCAAATTGACTAGAAGGCGGATCCCCAGTAGCTAGAGGCGCAGTTAGAGCCATTACACCTGGGGACCGACGCCCCTATGTGCCTCTTACCATTTTTTGGAGGGGAGGACCACAACACATAATGGTTTTGGTAGACACCGGATCAGAAATAACTATTTTTTCAGGAAACCCCCGTAAATTTCGTGGACAGTCTGTGGAGATTGATGGCTATGGGGGGGCAAAGACGGTGGGTGTCAAAACCAAAGTAAGAATAGCTTTTGGGGATGGTATTCCTATTTTCATTGTAGCCGTGATAGCTCCTGTACCAGAACACATTTTGGGAATAGATGTTCTAAAGGGTAGGACCTTAGAAACTACAGTAGGGCCATTTAGATTTGGAGTACGGCACTGTTCAGTCAATGCAGTCAAGGCTGTTGTTCGAGGTGATGCTAAGTGGGAACCTCTGCATATTCCCACACCAAAAGTGGTGACCAACATTAAACAATATCGTATTCCAGGGGGCCTTTCAGAAATTACTGAAACAATCCAGGAATTACCTCGAGTTGGCATACTCGAACCGACTGTGAGCCCATTCAATAGCCCGGTGTGGCCTGTCAAAAAACCTGATGGTTCCTGGCGTATGACAGTAGATTATCGGGGCTTGAATAAAGTGGCTCCACCTTTAACTGCAGCAGTACCGGACATTGTTACTATTGTTGAAAGACTTTCTTCTTCTGCTGGGCCGTACCATGCAGTTTTAGACTTGGCAAATGCTTTCTTCTCCATACCTATAGCAGAAGAGAGTAGGGCTCAATTTGCATTTACTTGGGAGGGGAGGCAATATACTTTCCAGGTACTTCCACAAGGATATCTACACAGCCCAACACTCTGCCATGGGCTGGTGGCCAGAGACCTGGCTAAGTTGCAGTTAAATAAAGTGACTGTATTTCATTACACTGATGATGTCCTGATTACAGGAGAAAAGCCAGATGTAGACATTGCATTGAAAACAGTGATTGAACACCTTCAGAACTGAGGGTGGGCTATAAATGAGAATAAAACACAACAGGGAACATCAGTGAAATTCTTGGGTATGATATGGAATGGAGCAAAAAGAGAAATACCCGCATCGGCGCTAGAAAGTATCCAAAAGATTGCAGTCCCAAAAACAAAACAGCAGGCACAAGCCTTTTTGGGAGCAATGGGCTTTTGGAGAGCATTTGTACCACACCTTGGACAAGTTTTACGACCTATTCACTATGTGACTAGGAAGAAATGTGACTTTCAGTGGGGTCCTAAACAGCAGATGGCTTTCGAGGAAGTGAAAAAAGCCTTGCAACAGAGTGTGGGACTGGGCCCAATCGACCCACAGCAACCTTATATTTTAGAAGTGACTGTTGCTAACAATGTCATGTCCTGGGGATTGTGGCAAAAGAATGATGTGGGAAAGAAAAGACCATTGGGATTTTGGTCTAAATCCCTGACCGGAGCACAGACTAGATATAGCCCTCTCAAGCAGCATGTACTGGCCGTATATACTGCCTTGATTCATGTAGAGGGGCTGACCAAACAACAGACCGTGACAGTGAAAGTAGATTACCCAATCCAGGGGTGGTTACGAGCCAATACTCTGATGAAAACATTAATAGCACAGTCTTCGACTGTACAAAAATGGAAATGGTACTTACAAGAAAGAGCCAATATTGTGCCTGGAGTTTCCCAGGTGCAGCAGCAGCTGGCTGGTTTGGTAATATTGAACGATGCCGATACAACAGAACAACAACGGTATGAACTTCCAAAATCACCAATACTTGAGGCGTCACCATTTGATAAGTTGGACATGGAGAAAAGGAAATGTGCATGGTTTACTGATGGTTCTGCAAAGATTGGATCAAACAGCAGAACTTGGACTGCCGTAGCCTATTGCCCACAAACAGAGACTGTATTGTTTGATGAAGGAACCGCTGGTTCAAGTAATCAAGCAGAATTACGAGCTGTTGCTTTAGTTATTAATAATTTATCACCTGGAGATGAAGCATACATCTATACTGATAGCTGGGCAGTTTATAAAGGACTAACAGCTTGGTTACCTGCTTGGCAGCAACAAGATTGGAAAATCCATGATAGACCTTTGTGAGGAGGGTCAGAAGATTGGCAACAGATCTGGGAGAAGGCACAACGGTGCCAGATTAGTGTTGGACATGTGGATGCTCATGCATCACTTGTGACAAATGAAACAAGGCATAATCAGCAAGTAGATAAAATGGCTGCAGTACGTACTGTTGAGGAGAAGCCTGAGAATATCAGCATGGCCAGGTGGGCCCATGATCGAAGTGGGCATCTGGGGAGAGATGCGACGATGGAATGGGCATGAAGACATGGTATGCAACTCAGTAAAGATGTACTTATAGATGTCATAAAACAATGCGAAATTTGCCAAAGAAATAAGCGAAAGCAACTGCAATCAGAAGCATGTGGACATATTCATAGAGGCAGTCATTCAGCCCAAATCTGGCAGATAGATTTTATTGGTCCTTTGCCATTGGATCAAAATCAACAATATTGCCTAACCATGGTGGACACTTATTCGGGGTTATTAATGATATCCCTGTCTAAAAAAGCAAGCCAACAAGCAGTACTAAGGGGACTGCATAAACTATGCATAACATATGGGACTCCTGTCGAAATCCAAAGTGACCAAGGCAGTCACTTTACAGGAGCAGAAGTCCAAGAATGGGCAAAAGAAAATGGAGTTTGATGGGTGCTACACATACCATATCATCCCCAGGCTGCTGGTCTGATTGAAAGGTACAATGGACTTCTTAAAGAACAGATTCGTAAGAATACAAGTGATGGAACTTTGCGAGGATGGGCAAAGGTATTGGAACAAGCTGTAAGTCAGTTAAACAACAGACCTCGGAAACATCAAGGTACTCCCCTGCAAATGCATATGAATGACATTCGACCAGACTGCTGTACTTTAAAACTAGAAAGATTGAATCCAGATGCCATATATCCTATGTTAACAAACATTGATCAAACTCGACTTTGGCTATGTGCATTGACTGAGCAAAGAGTACCAGCACGAGATACTGTGTTAGTTAAGACAGGTTGGAAGCTGTTTCTCCCAGAAAAATGGCACTGGGGACAAAAAGGATTGTTGGGAGAAAATTGGGAAGTTTTCATGCTATGGGAGCCAGAACAAGAGGTGACAGTAAAGGTCATCAATTTAGATAACAGAACACAGACTGTGAAAAGGGGTTACCTTTAGTAGAGATTTGTATACATCAAGATGTTGTCATTCTACTACAGGACTGTGATACTAACCCAAGTAAATGGTTGGGGATGAGGGTAGTAGTAACCACACCCCAGCAACCAAATGAGCGTGGAACTGTGATCTGTGATGGACCTGGTGATACTGTTTTAGTGTTGCTTGATTCTGCTAAACAACCATTATATTTTCCTCTCCATAGATTGTTGCCACTGTTTGGGAAGACACCGACTCTTACCAGCGAAGACACCTAGATGGACCATATGAGTGTCATGACCCTATTCCTCTGTTTAGTGTGGAAGACGTGGCTAATCTGACAGGGGACTGTGACTTTTATTGGAAGCTGGGAAGAGATTTGTTTGCAGTGACTAAAACCTGCCTTGACATGGAATTTGACCAGCACAGAATACATCACAACTGTTTGTAGACTAAACTGTGACAGGCATCCAGAGAAATGCACTCCCAATCCTGCTGGGGGCTTATATCAGAGACTGAATGAATCAGGATTTTCTCTGGCTGAGTCTCCATTAGATTCTTCCTGCATAGCCAAATTTCAAAGGGAAAATTACACTGCAGAAACCAGATCTCCAAGTTTGGAGATATATGCTATGGATAACAGTTCAACAGTATTTGATGGTTTAGGACATATAATAAGATACACAAGAGGATGTAAAACTGTAAGTAGTGCTAGAATTATCCAGCATATTAAAATAATAATTAATATGACAGCAGTAGACATCACTACTAGACATTCACAATGCAAATCCACCAACTTATGGCCGATTAATTCCCTACACTTTAAATATAGACATTACCAATATAGGAGAAACAAACATGATGTTACAGGAATAATGGGAACTGCTTTGGGAGCAGTTGGGGCAGGTACAGGATTTCTGAATAGTATAGACGTTGACACCTTGAGAAGTAAATTAAGCCGTTTAGGTGAAGACTTAAACATGGCTTTTAAGCTATTAGCTGATCATGACCCAGAGCTCGGTCAAAGAACCGTAGATAGTGTTATAACTCAAACTGTCATGTGGAGATGGATTGATCATGCTAATATGTATACAGAGCAGGTTTTAAATAACCTTACTAAGGAATTAAATCAAAGCTTTTGTATTTTGTCCCAATTGGCTGCCAATCAGCAATACCTGCAATTCATCCAGGTTTGGGGGGCAAAACTGCCAAGCCATTGGCAAAATGAGCTACAGTTGTATAATTGGTTAAAACCATTAGATTTTACATGTGAAAATGATTCTTGCATGTTGACCTTTGATTATCTTGCTAGTAAAAAAGGCAACAAAGCAAGTTTGTCCATTTGTAGCATTGCCTTTGCAATTTGGAAATAATTAGTGGGTGCCTCAGATAGAATCTAATCTTATTGATTATAATGATGTGCCCATTGATTTAGCAGGATGTGAGACCTGGCCCCAGGGATGGGTGTGCATGCTAATTAAAAGGAAGCCTCATCCATGTTTGCATAATGGGACTGGAGAATGTATTTGGCATAGATATATAGTGAATGGGACAGACATTTATCAACTCAATGACACCGCAGCTTGTGTAGTATCCTCCTGTAAGCTAGCTTGGAGTGATGGAACAATCACAAACAGTGGATCACATTGTAAAAGTAATGTACATGCAATCATTGATTTTTGTACCGGGAAACTGATTAGATTGGACAGATGGATGGACATCACATTAAATGCTAGCATAGAACCATTACACACTTTTCGATGGCCATCTCTGGTCCACCCGGACTTTAAACAGATTAAGCAGGAAGGGCAAGCTGTGCTGCTCCTGTTAAACAAGACTTTACATGATGCACATCAAACTGTAATTAAAATTATTAAAGACAAAGGTACCATTCTAAAAATTGCAAATGAAATTCAAGATATGACTGTTTCACATTGGTATGATATTTTTATGTGGTCACCAAAGGCTTCTGCTTGGTTCAATCTGCTTTTACACCCTTTGTTGCTGACCACAATAATTTCAGTGTTGTTTTGCTTGATTTCTTGTTGCATTTATTGTAAGGTCATGAAAAAGTACAGGAAAATGTTGTCAGTTTTGCTCATCATCAGGAACACACAGCAATCATTGCTTGATGCAAGGGGTGGCCTGTGAAGGATCCACACAGATTACCTGATTTGTAATGCCTCAAGCTATTGAACTGCTGTGCGTATATATGTGTGCTTGATGTTAGATTGATATGCTGCTAATTGAATAAATACATGAAACCTGAAAGAATTATGCTTCAAAGGCAAGCCTTGCACACTGATGCTGGTATAACTGAACTTTAGTTAACCCTTGAAGTTGTTTGTCAGCTTAAAAGATGTTTACCAGACAGTGGGAGATTTCAAAGAGGAACTATATCACAAGTTTGTGGGCTAACTGCCTTCTGAAAGGAGGAAGTAATGTATAAAACTAGACATTACGGGACTTGTTGACAACTTAGGAAATGATTTGTAATTTTCTAAAATATTCTATCAGCTCATGATCAAACTGGTGATCTGAATGTCATCAGCCAAAAGTTTATGATTAAACTGTTGGCCTAGGTGTCATCAGCTGAACTTACTGACCCTATGGCATATCCAAACCTATAAAAGGCTCAGAGGCTGGCAATAGATTGGAACTCATCATCATCCCGATCTGATTGAAGCAAGAGCCTGAACTGAGCATACAGCCATTTCTTGCCAGTGTTGGCCCTGTCTTGACTGAACAGATAGCAGTACTGAATAGGTTCTGAGTCCCCCATATCAGTGGCAAATATGATTTTCTTTTTGCATATGCTTGTAAGTACATGATTTAACAGTTTTTATAATTGTTAATGTGATAGGTTATAGGTTAGATTTTGCATGTTGACTAGTCAATTGTTTATTTTGTCATAACTTTAATTGTTAAAAGCTAAAAATAAAATTGCTAAAGTTTGAGCCTTGGTCTCTTGTGTCATCTCTAATACTGTATTAACCACAAAATTTACTAATCAGACCAGAACAGTTGGCGCAGCGAGCAGGGTCTGTGGTTTGCAGTGGACATGTCACAACAGCCAATGTTTTTTCCATTAAAGCATATAGGTGTAGGGTTGAATAAGAAACATCTTACAGATACCAAAAGTAAGGGAGGGGCAAATGTTGAGTTGCCAGCATTGTTTGGAAAATGGGACCCCCTTGCTAAGGTATTGAGTCAAGTTTCACCTCCGCCTTCCTCAAAATACTCACCAGTAAAACCAGTAGACCCTGAGGAACTAGCAAAGGCCTTATCAGGTTTAAAATTGGAGGATAAGGGGAAAAAGGTGAAAGAGGGAGTGGGAGCAGCCGGATGGCTGTTCTTTGAAGCAATACAGGAATTAGATAAGGATGTAGAAGATTTGAAAGTAAAAGTTCTAGAATTAGAAGACCAGTGTAAAGAACATGCATACACCCACCGATTGGATAGGGATGCCTTAGAGAAGGCAGATGTGGAACTGGCTAAGGCAGTACAGGATGCAGAGCATTGGAAGACTAATTCAGTGACTCTGGCCACTCGAGTAATACAGCAGCGCAGGCAATGGAAGGGGAGAGGTTCACAGCAACCACCCTCTAGGCCTAGAGTGCGTGCTCTGATATGTAAGGCAGAGTTTGACCCTGAAGAATGGGAAGGAGATCTCCCTTCTTCTGATGAAATGAATGATGATTTTGAAATGATAAATTCCCCATCAGTGGAAGCCTGACCAATTGTAGAGAAAAACTCAATACATGCTGGGGGACAACTGCAGCAGTGGGTGGAGGTGCAAAGTTATTCTCAGACAGAATTATTGAAAATAATTCAGACTTATAAGCAAAAGCCTGGAGAGACCATCTTGGCTTGGTTTCTCTGGGTTTGGGATACCAGGGGGAGAGGCGGTGTCACTGAGTGCTGAGGAAATGCATCAGTGTGCCTGTTTAGTATTTCAACCCCGGCTGAAGCAAATAGTGCACAATTGTGACCATAATGATCCCCATATCAGTACATTGGTGGTATGGTTAGCCTCAGCCTTTCGGGCTATTTGGCCAGATGCTACGGCAGTAGCAGATGAGCATAAACCCTGGAAAACAATAGCTGAAGCAATCCAATGGCTAAGGGAAATGGCTATGTTAGCAACTGTTTACTCATTAGAGTTGATAAATGGGGAGTTGCATATTCCGAAAGGGCCAGACGGACAGATCTTTACTGGTAATATGAGGAATAGTTAATTAAAAATGCCCCACAATGGTGGAAAGGGCAGCTTATGGCTGCCCTGGCAGGGTGTATTGGCCAACCAATATGGGATGTAATATCTACTTTAAACCAGCTGGCAGAGCTGGTAGAAGAGAAAGAGCAGAGGAAGGCAAGGAAGGCAAATGCAGACAAATCAAAAAGCAAGGGTAGTGAAAAAGTAACAAGGAAACAGATGTTTCTGGATTTGTTAAGATGGGGGGTGGAAGCTGCAGAAATAGATGGAATAACCACAGAAGAGTTATACAAAAGATGGAAACAGAAGCAGAAAGGTAAGGAATCAGACCTTTCAGGAAAACAAACCCCTGCAAAAAGCCCAATCAGAAGTACCACTGAGGGGAAGGAAGGATGGAATCAATTGTATCCTGACATCCCTACTGATGAGGAGCTAGCACAATGGCAGATGGGAGAGTTTACTGATGAAAGAGATTGGGAAGAGAAGGGGTGGAAAACCCCGACGGAAAAAATGGAAGCAAATTGACTAGAGGCACAGTTAGAGCTATTACACCTGGGGACCGACGCCCCTATGTGCCTCTTACCATTTTTTGGAGGGGAGGACCACAACACATAATGGTTTTGGTAGACACTGGATCAGAAATAACTATTTTTGCAGGAAACCCCCGTAAATTTCGTGGACAGTCTGTGGAGATTGATGGCTATGGGGGGGCAAAGACGGTGGGTGTCAAAACCAAAGTAAGAATAGCTTTTGGGGATGGTATTCCTATTTTCATTGTAGCCGTGATAGCTCCTGTACCAGAACACATTTTGGGAATAGATGTTCTAAAGGGTAGGACCTTAGAAACTACAGTAGGGCCATTTAGATTTGGAGTACGGCACTGTTCAGTCAATGCAGTCAAGGCTGTTGTTCGAGGTGATGCTAAGTGGGAACCTCTGCATATTCCCACACCAAAAGTGGTGACCAACATTAAACAATATCGTATTCCAGGGGGCCATTCAGAAATTACTGAAACAATCCAGGAATTACCTCAAGTTGGCATACTCGAACCGACTGTGAGCCCATTCAATAGCCCGGTGTGGCCTGTCAAAAAACCTGATGGTTCCTGGCGTATGACAGTAGATTATCGGGGCTTGAATAAAGTGGCTCCACCTTTAACTGCAGCAGTACCAGACATTGTTACTATTGTTGAAAGACTTTCTTCTTCTGCTGGGCTGTACCATGCAGTTTTAGACTTGGCAAATGCTTTCTTCTCCATACCTATAGCAGAAGAGAGTAGGGCTCAATTTGCATTTACTTGGGAGGGGAGGCAATATACTTTCCAGGTACTTCCACAAGGATATCTACACAGCCCAACACTCTGCCATGGGCTGGTGGCCAGAGACCTGGCTAAGTTGCAGTTAAATAAAGTGACTGTATTTCATTATGCTGATGATGTCCTGATTACAGGAGAAAAGCCAGATGTAGACATTGCATTGAAAACAGTGATTGAACACCTTCAGAACTGAGGGTGGGCTATAAATGAGAATAAAACACAACAGGGAACATCAGTGAAATTCTTGGGTATGATATGGAATGGAGCAAAAAGAGAAATACCCGCATCGGCGCTAGAAAGTATCCAAAAGATTGCAGTCCCAAAAACAAAACAGCAGGCACAAGCCTTTTTGGGAGCAATGGGCTTTTGGAGAGCATTTGTACCACACCTTGGACAAGTTTTACGACCTATTCACTATGTGACTAGGAAGAAATGTGACTTTCAGTGGGGTCCTAAACAGCAGATGGCTTTCGAGGAAGCGAAAAAAGCCTTGCAACAGAGTGTGGGACTGGGCCCAATCGACCCACAGCAACCTTTTATTTTAGAAGTGACTGTTGCTAACAATGTCATGTCCTGGGGATTGTGGCAAAAGAATGATGTGGGAAAGAAAAGACCATTGGGATTTTGGTCTAAATCCCTGACCGGAGCACAGACTAGATATAGCCCTCTCGAGCAGCATGTACTGGCCATATATACTGCCTTGATTCATGTAGAGGGGCTGACCAAACAACAGACCGTGACAGTGAAAGTAGATTACCCAATCCAGGGGTGGTTGCGAGCCAATACTCTGATGAAAACATTAATAGCACAGTCTTCGACTGTACAAAAATGGAAATGGTACTTACAAGAAAGAGCCAATATTGTGCCTGGAGTTTCCCAGGTGCAGCAGCAGCTGGCTGGTTTGGTAATATTGAACGATGCTGATACAACAGAGCAACAACGGTATGAACTTCCAAAATCACCAATACTTGAGGCATCACCATTTGATAAGTTGGACATGGAGAAAAGGAAATGTGCATGGTTTACTGATGGTTCTGCAAAGATTGGATCAAACAGCAGAACTTGGACTGCTGTAGCCTATTGCCCACAAACAGAGACTGTATTGTTTGATGAAGGAACCGCTGGTTCAAGTAATCAAGCAGAATTACGAGCTGTTGCTTTAGTTATTAATAATTTATCACCTGGAGATGAAGCATACATCTATACTGATAGCTGGGCAGTTTATAAAGGACTATCAGCTTGGTTACCTGCTTGACAGCAACAAGATTGGAAAATCCATGATAGACCTTTGTGAGGAGGGTCAGAAGATTGGCAACAGATCTGGGAGAAGGCACAACGGTGCCAGATTAGTGTTGGACATGTGGATGCTCATGCATCACTTGTGACAAATGAAACAAGGCATAATCAGCAAGTAGATAAAATGGCTGCAGTACGTACTGTTGAGGAGAAGCCTGAGAATATCAGCATGGCCAGGTGGGCCCATGATCGAAGTGGGCATCTGGGGAGAGATGCGACGATGGAATGGGCATGAAGACATGGTATGCAACTCAGTAAAGATGTACTTATAGATGTCATAAAACAATGCGAAATTTGCCAAAGAAATAAGCGAAAGCAACTGCAATCAGGAGCATGTGGACATATTCATAGAGGCAGTCATTCAGCCCAAATCTGGCAGATAGATTTTATTGGTCCTTTGCCATTGGATCAAAATCAACAATATTGCCTAACCATGGTGGACACTTATTCGGGGTTATTAATGATATCCCTGTCTAAAAAAGCAAGCCAACAAGCAGTACTAAGGGGACTGCATAAACTATGCATAACATATGGGACTCCTGTCGAAATCCAAAGTGACCAAGGCAGTCACTTTACAGGAGCAGAAGTCCAAGAATGGGCAAAAGAAAATGGAGTTCGATGGGTGCTACACATACCATATCATCCCCAGGCTGCTGGTCTGATTGAAAGGTACAATGGACTTCTTAAAGAACAGATTCGTAAGAATACAAGTGATGGAACTTTGCGAGGATGGGCAAAGGTATTGGAACAAGCTGTAAGTCAGTTAAACAACAGACCTCGGAAACATCAAGGTTCTCCCCTGCAAATGCATATGAATGACATTCGATCAGACTGCTGTACTTTAAAACTAGAAAGATTGAATCCAGATGCCATATATCCTATGTTAACAAACATTGATCAAACTCGACTTTGGCTATGTGCATTGACTGAGCAAAGAGTACCAGCACGAGATACTGTGTTAGTTAAGACAGGTTGGAAGCTGTTTCTCCCAGAAAAATGGCACTGGGGACAAAAAGGATTGTTGGGAGAAAATTGGGAAGTTTTCATGCTATGGGAGCCAGAACAAGAGGTGACAGTAAAGGTCATCAATTTAGATAACAGAACACAGACTGTGAAAAAGGGGTTACCTTTAGTAGAGATTTGTATACATCAAGATGTTGTCATTCTACTACAGGACTGTGATACTAACCCAAGTAAATGGTTGGGGATGAGGGTAGTAGTAACCACACCCCAGCAACCAAATGAGCGTGGAACTGTGATCTGTGATGGACCTGGTGATACTGTTTTAGTGTTGCTTGATTCTGCTAAACAACCATTATATTTTCCTCTCCATAGATTGTTGCCACTGTTTGGGAAGACACCGACTCTTACCAGCGAAGACACCTAGATGGACCATATGAATGTCATGACCCTATTCCTCTGTTTAGTGTGGAAGACGTGGCTAATCTGACAGGGGACTGTGACTTTTATTGGAAGCTGGGAAGAGATTTGTTTGCAGTGACTAAAACCTGCCTTGACATGGAATTTGACCAGCACAGAATACATCACAACTGTTTGTAGACTAAACTGTGACAGGCATCCAGAGAAATGCACTCCCAATCCTGCTGGGGGCTTATATCAGAGACTGAATGAATCAGGATTTTCTCTGGCTGAGTCTCCATTAGATTCTTCCTGCATAGCCGAATTTCAAAGGGAAAATTACACTGCAGAAGCCAGATCTCCAAGTTTGGAGATATATGCTATGGATAACAGATCAACAGTATTTGATGGTTTAGGACATATAATAAGATACACAAGAGGATGTAAAACTGTAAGTAGTGCTAGAATTATCCAGCATATTACAATAATAATTAATATGACAGCAGTAGACATCACTACTAGACATTCACAATGCAAATCCACCAACTTATGGCCGATTAATTCCCTACACTTGAAATATAGACATTACCAATATAGGAGAAACAAACATGATGTTACAGGAATAATGGGAACTGCTTTGGGAGCAGTTGGGGCAGGTACAGGATTTCTGAATAGTATAGACGTTGACACCTTGAGAAGTAAATTAAGCCGTTTAGGTGAAGACTTAAACATGGCTTTTAAGCTATTAGCTGATCATGACCCAGAGCTCGGTCAAAGAACCGTAGATAGTGTTATAACTCAAACTGTCATGTGGAGATGGATTGATCATGCTAATATGTATACAGAGCAGGTTTTAAATAACCTTACTAAGGAATTAAATCAAAGCTTTTGTATTTTGTCCCAATTGGCTGCCAATCAGCAATACCTGCAATTCATCCAGGTTTGGGGGGCAAAACTGCCAAGCCATTGGCAAAATGAGCTACAGTTGTATAATTGGTTAAAACCATTAGATTTTACATGTGAAAATGATTCTTGCATGTTGACCTTTGATTATCTTGCTAGTAAAAAAGGCAACAAAGCAAGTTTGTCCATTTGTAGCATTGCCTTTGCAATTTGGAAATAATTGGTGGGTGCCTCAGATAGAATCTAATCTTATTGATTATAATGATGTGCCCATTGATTTAGCAGGATGTGAGACCTGGCCCCAGGGATGGGTGTGCATGCTAATTAAAAGGAAGCCTCATCCATGTTTGCATAATGGGACTGGAGAATGTATTTGGCATAGATATATAGTGAATGGGACAGACATTTATCAACTCAATGACACCGCAGCTTGTGTAGTATCCTCCTGTAAGCTAGCTTGGAGTGATGGAACAATCACAAACAGTGGATCACATTGTAAAAGTAATGTACATGCAATCATTGATTTTTGTACCGGGAAACTGATTAGATTGGACAGATGGATGGACATCACATTAAATGCTAGCATAGAACCATTACACACTTTTCGATGGCCATCTCTGGTCCACCCGGACTTTAAACAGATTAAGCAGGAAGGGCAAGCTGTGCTGCTCCTGTTAAACAAGACTTTACATGATGCGCATCAAACTGTAATTAAAATTATTAAAGACAAAGGTACCATTCTAAAAATTGCAAATGAAATTCAAGATATGACTGTTTCACATTGGTATGATGTTTTTATGTGGTCACCAAAGGCTTCTGCCTGGTTCAATCTGCTTTTACACCCTTTGTTGCTGACCACAATAATTTCAGTGTTGTTTTGCTTGATTTCTTGCTGCATTTATTGTAAGGTCATGAAAAAGTACAGGAAAATGTTGTCAGTTTTGCTCATCATCAGGAACACACAGCAATCATTGCTTGATGCAAGGGGTGGCCTGTGAAGGATCCACACAGATTACCTGATTTTTAATGTCTCAAGCTATTGAACTGCTGTGTGTATATATGTGTGCTTGATGTTAGATTGATATGCTGCTAATTGAATAAATACATGAAACCTGAAAGAATTATGCTTCAAAGGCAAGCCTTGCACACTGATGCTGGTATAACTGAACTTTAGTTAACCCTTGAAGTTGTTTGTCAGCTTAAAAGATGTTTACCAGACAGTGGGGGATTTCAAAGAGGAACTATATCACAAGTTTGTGGGCTAACTGCCTTCTGAAAGGAGGAAGTAATGTATAAAACTAGACATTACGGGACTTGTTGACAACTTAGGAAATGATTTGTAATTTTCTAAAATATTCTATCAGCTCATGATCAAACTGGTGATCTGAATGTCATCAGCCAAAAGTTTATGATTAAACTGTTGGCCTAGGTGTCATCAGCTGAACTTACTGACCCTATGGCATATCCAAACCTATAAAAGGCTCAGAGGCTGGCAATAGATTGGAACTCATCATCATCCCGATCTGATTGAAGCAAGAGCCTGAACTGAGCATACAGCCATTTCTTGCCAGTGTTGGCCCTGTCTTGACTGAACAGATAGCAGTACTGAATAGGTTCTGAGTCCCCCTATCAGTGGCAAAGATGATTTTCTTTTTGCATATGCTTGTAAGTACATGATTTGACAGTTTTTATAATTGTTAATGTGATAGGTTATAGGTTAGATTTTGCATGTTGACTAGTCAATTGTTTATTTTGTCATAACTTTAATTGTTAAAAGCCAAAAATAAAATTGCTAAAGTTTGAGCCTTGGTCTCTTGTGTCATCTCTAATACTGTATTAACCACAGAACCTACTAATCAGACCAGAACACATGGGCAATGGAAAGTTGACAAACCGGGTGGGGATGT
Organism: Protopterus annectens; assembly: GCF_019279795.1. Classification (NCBI taxonomy): domain Eukaryota; kingdom Metazoa; phylum Chordata; order Ceratodontiformes; family Protopteridae; genus Protopterus; species Protopterus annectens. Next base: position 1,146,274,032 of record NC_056727.1, read on the forward strand.
ATGCCACCTATGGTGAAATGCAGAAATACATATGTACCTATGCACTATTACATTAAGGCATGTTGCAAACTGTGTGGCAGTCATACCTGGATGTGTGTGACTGAGGCAGTTGTGTGTTGTAGTGTAATAAATATGGATCACGGTACACATTAGACATTGAATCCAATGCCCAAATAGTCTATCAACAGTGCAAGAGTAAGCCAAGCAACAGCACAGATGAGCAAATGCAGGCCATGAAATGCTGGAGAACACCAGCAGAGGACAGAATAGTACCTCTGACCATGAATTTGAAAGGTAAACAACAAAGCACCGTAGCAAACAGCGATACAATAGCAAAGCAACAAACTGGCTGCTCCTTACCCAAGTAGGTGCACACAACCCAAACAAACATGTAATGGAATGCATATGTCAGAGATATATGCCATGTCAGAGGCAACACACGGGTACAAACATACAGTATATGTATGTATGACCTTTATTGACCTAAAAGGTAACTATTGGAAAGCAATGCCAATACACATGTACACACCAATGAGCTGGAATAATATACATTATGAAATCTACAATTAATGCTGTATAATGAAGTACAGCAAATTACTCTGAGTAATACATAACACACAAGTATTACAAGAACAAGGATGTACTGCAAGCAATAAACGGCAAGTCGTGTACATGTGTTCTGCATCTGCATAATGGCCTTAGGGTTGCTACAAGCTGACCTTCTGACAAAACAATGATGTGAAAATGGAGGATAATTCAAGGGAAGGTTAACATATGCAATGCATATATATGCAAGCTATATGCCATACCTACAAAGGGGGAAGGAAGGTGGAATACATGGGACAACATCAAGGAGGACATGCCAGCAAAGACAACTAGGAAAGCTATAAAGCAGGGAAATGCTGTGTAAGGAGGCACATTGCAAATGCATGTGTACACCACATAGGGTGGTGTTGCAGTCAACCAAGCTACAGTGAAACAAATGACCAATGTATGTCACATGAGCAGAATGCATTGCTGATGGCCAGAAACATGACAGTGTAGAAATCACACACACAAATAATATTGTGCAATCATGTAACAGCAAGAGGTACATGTAAACAAGCTAAGAATCATTATCACATGCACATATATACTGTCATGCCAATATTCAACAACATGTGAAATAAACACATCTGGTAATTTATATATATATATATATATATATATATATATATATATATATATATATATATATATATATATACACATATGTTACTGACCATGGGCATGGTGGAGCAAAGGACAGACCTGTGAACAACACAGGTCCACAATCTCAAGGTACAATGGATTTTTCTATTGATTGGACTATGCTCAGAGACATATATATAAATCACTGCATATGTACACCATTTGCCAAAATACATGCATCTATGGGAATAAGCAATGTATATGGAATGTAACATTTGCCAAATAAGGCATACTTCAGTATTGCCATATAAATCAGCAATACTAAGGTACAGTGACAGTCTATGCATTCTATAAAGTAGGACTGCCCATCTATAGCAGATACAGTTAAATGATACAATTTGGCACTGTCATTGCCAGTACATGTCACACACAAAGCCAGTATGCCAGTGTGACAGCAGGACAAGTGTCATACAAAGCACAGGGCAAGGACTTGTCCTGCTGTTGAACAGATATAACAAAGCAATCCACAAATCATACCAATCTCACTGTATTTGTGAGTATTTGCAAAATGTTTGCAAGTTGCTGTCAATCCCCCACATACATACAATGAAAATCTTGAGTCAGTAATAGCACGTTAACTTTAGAATGCATAACTGTGACATACATGGCCACAGTACACTGGCCATAACAAGATGCTGCACAGCATGAGTAGGAGTACACACATATACACACATGTGATGAGTACCACACCTGCCCACATGGAGCAATGTATGTATCAAGTTTAGAAACTCATGGACATCAGCATGATGTCTGTCTAATGTGGCAATGTGTGTCATGCAGCAGCTGCAGTACAATGCAAAATGCCACAGTTGGCCATTCATCACATAAACATGTCAGCAATATGTTATACATGCACAAGTGTACCTATAGAGTCCAATTGCTTATACGGCAAACAACAGGTGGCAAGTTCACAAGTTCACAAGTGGATCACACAGATAATACTTACAGTCGGGGGGGCCCATCCTGATGGGAATGAACATCGCAAATGATCTCCTGGGTTATTTCCCCAAATGAATCCCGTATAGCCCAAACCATATTCTGCAAGAAATTCTGCATCAGGTCCCTCATTGGTGTTCAAATGACATCAGTCATTACCTCTCAGATCTAGTCTCGGAAATAATTTGCTAGGGTCAGTGGGCGGCATTTTCTTCGGGTTGTAGCATGGATGACTGCATGTGCAGGTCCAAATCCTTAATCCTCATCATCATTGTCTCCATCATGGACATCATCATCATCATCATCATCATCATCATCATCATCATCATTATCATCATCATCATCCAAGGACTAGGGCAGTGGTCTGGCATGCACTCGTCACTGGTTTCTGTTGGGTGACTGTCCATGGGTCCCATGATCTGTCAAGGTGAATCACCTAATAAGAAAGAAAATACAGAATATACATACCTGCAACTATATGTGTGCATAACATACCCACTGTGACACAAGGCATAGCCAGAAAAAATTTAGCATGACAAATTACAATAATGCATGCTCATAGTCAAGTCTATCACCATATGAAATGTAAGTCATGAATCCAAACCATATTAATGAAAACCACATGTGTATCAGGCCACACATTCCTGTGCAAAACTTGGCTGTCATGACACACAAACTGATGTGCACATAAAAAATGTAACAGATTATAGGGAGAATTTAATAAAGCCTACATGATTATTTTTGACTGTATGTGCATTGCAATGAAATGCTCACATGGATACGAAGAATCTTGGATTTACTAAACTCCGCATAGCAGCACACAGTCACACACAAACACGGAATCTTCTGTGGCATGCAAATTACAGCATAAGTAGCTGAATTGTATGCTAATGAAGGAAATCAACAAAGTGGAGTCAGTCAACAAGCTGTAAAGCAACCATGTAGATTCTGTGCTCTTGTTGGCCATGTAGTCGAAAGTTTTCTAAATATAGCCATGGAAAGGAGTTTACATGGAAACAAGAGCAAGTACATGTCCATAGATTTGTACAGAACAGACCAAATCATGTAACCATACACACATTATGACTTTATCAGGCATGTTGGATGGTAGAAAACTATATTAACAATAGCAACAATTCCTTTTTAAGTGCCATGACATAAATGTAGCTTTGCACCCCCACCCCCAAATGAACAAAGTACTTGTAACTGATGTAGACAGCTAAAAGTGTAAACCCCATGAAACATAGCATTGGAAATTTGCATTCCTCTGTGCAGATATATACCTCAGTAATAATCTCCCTTGACTGTACAACATTGGGCTCCCCTTCAGTTTCCCTGCCTACATGGTTACCAGCCTTGTAGAGTCAGGGCTTTCAGCATGGTGAAGATGCAAATGAGGTAAAAAATTATTAGAATTTCTGAATCCCAAAAATTTGGAACCATGTATGGATGTTCACTTCATATAGGCACTTCCACAGTGTTCATCTTGAATGCATGGCAACAGCAAATGATGACATCAGATGTGTGTGCCAGTTTACACTTAGGGGTGTACACATAGGTCTGTGAAGTGTAAAAGTATATGTAAGCAGTACACAGTTTACAAGTTGTGTTTCATCCTATTTATTGTTTGTTAAAATGTTAAGTTCAAATTTATTTTTTAATTTTCGCCCTTGTTTGCGTGATGTGGGTTTATAAAACTGAATAGGTATTGTGCAATAAATTTTTATAAAACACTACTGGGAATCGTGCAATGCTGCTTCATACAAAATTAACGGGGAAGATATGACTTTGGTGATATGGGGATCAAGCACAGGGAGTACAAAGAGAAATGTTTACTAAACTAACCCGTTCTTAACTTTTAATTCCATTAAATTACTATAAAAATATTATTATTATTAAAATACTATTTAGAACAGTACTGTTCTGATGCATACATACCACATGCTTCTCACATACTTAACAAACATGCGGCATGGGACTTGACATTTGAGACTTGCTCCATAGCAGCTGTGGAAAAAACAGAATAGAAAACCATTATGAATACCAGTCTTGAATATTCAGCTTTTAACTTTTACTATTACTCACTGAAATTGATACTTACACATCTGTGGGGTGCTCCCTGTCCCCTGTACTAATTTCCCTGATCCAATGGGAAAGGATATCCTGCTTCCTCCTCCAGAGGTCATAAAAGTGATGGCTGCATTGCTATCCAAAGCGGGGGATACCTGTAGCACTGGTCAAAGCCCTGCTGATACTATTCCAGGCTTTAGACTTGTATTCTGAGCCTAAATAGTCACGCTGCATCAACCAAGGCCCATGCTCCTTAACTAGGAGTTCAGTAAAAACTTTGGACTCCTGAACACCTCACCTCTGCCCCCAAAAATGCAGTTCCTCACCAGCAACTCCAGACATGCCTGCCATAACTCACGGTCAATGTAGAATGAGCATTTCCTGCCAATCGCATTTTATATCCTGATGTTTTCCCACCAATTGCATGTCTCGCTCTTACTGAGAGTGTGCACATTATGGTTTTGCAACATATGAATATGTTGTGCATCACTTACCATCAGGCAAATACAGTAGGCGAGGGTGCACACTGCTGGGTACCATGTTTGCATGATGTTAAGTAATACTCAACAGTGGCAAGCACTGCAATTTCAAGATTATTTGGTATATTTGTTATGGATTATTTAGTATACAGGCACTTGTGTAAATGTGCTAGTCAAATGAACCATGTCTATGGCTCTTCTACACTTACAGCTTTTACCACAAGAAGGTTACAAAAACAGTTGTGTATATTGTACTTTACTGTAATAATTTACAATCTCACAACAATTGAAAACATTTGCACATTCTGTACTACAACCCCAGACTATTTGCAGCCCACACCTACACTTAACAACTACTGCCACAGGATTAGTGACATGATATGCCCTATCTTAATAGTTATTGTAAAGTTCTCACTGTTAGTCTTAGCACAATGCCACTTACCATCTTTGCACTATGACCAATAGTATTAATTGAATGTATCCTATTTATGTTTGTGACTGTCTAGGCCCCGTTTGCAACTTTGGTGGTCTATTCCTCCAGTCTGTGCACTGCTGCACATCAGAAAACCAGGTGAGCATAGCCAAACACATTTGTGCTAAGTGGAGCACCATGCAAACACTGGCCTAAAAAGAAAAAAAAAAAGGGAGACTGTCCAGAATTTTGCAAAATGTCCAAATGTTTGGATCATATTTTTTGGCTGTTCCTTGTAGAATACATTTCAGTTTTGTACTTCATATCCTTCAGAAAATGCATGCTAACACAAATCCTATCAGAAGGTAGACCAAACAAACACATTTTATTTCAAATTAAGCACATTCAGAGTGAATTGAATGAACCTCCTGTGAGGTTTCTAGAGACTAATGATCCATAATGCATCCATCATGCTCAGCAACAATATCTGAGCGTACCTATGCATTTGTGCTTCACCACTGGATGAGCAGATGAAGTCTGAGAATTTAATGTTGCAGTGCATTTTGCCACAACATATTGGATTGTGCAAGGTGTTGGTATGCTTTTTGTTTTTTTTCTTTTCCAGTTTCCTTCACTGCAGTGTGATCATGGAGATGGTATAAATAATTTAAGAGGGTGTGGGTAGCTTGCCTGCAAGAAGAGCTTTTTTTAATGATTGTTGCTCAAGTTTCAGTAAGTCATTTGTGATGAATGATGAGACAAAAAATCAATCTTTGCAATTGCCTAGGAAACTGCTCTGTAGTAAAAGAGTTTAATACCCAGAGAGAAGTACCATCTTGGAATATGACATGTCAGATTTGCAAATTGAAGTTGCTTAGTTCCAAGATGGGACAAAGACCTCCCACTTCTTTTGGAAAAAAGAACAGAGAAGGAAATAGAAATATCAAACATTTGCCTGTCTATCTAGCTGTTTGTCTGTATGTCTGCTTATCCTTTTCTCTCACTTTGTATGTAGAACAGGATCTTCAGCCTCTCTTATGAGTGAAGTCTGGGGTTGTTGCAAGAGTTCTTTTGAGGTAACTGTATTGTTTATTGGAGATATTTTAGGCAGAACCTAAAATATCCATGAAGGGGCCATGTGAAACCACATATTGAACATACGTATCCTTTGCTGAAATTCTCCATGTTGAGAACAGATTTAGAGAACCTTTCTTCTATGGCCAATTCTGAGTGTTTGTCAATACTGACAAATTTGTGGAGTCAGCTGTCTGCAGCATGTCACCAACTGAGCTGGAACAAAACTACCTGATACTTGTGAACCCTCCTCACTATAAGAGAGGCCTTTTTTACCAGCCAACATGGATGGCTCAAGTTTTGTGAAGCCTGTTAAAATATAGCCTGAGTCCAAATGATGGCATACTGAATGGATTGCCTCACCTCACTTTCAAACATAAGATCCTGTGCCATGCCATCCACCGCAGGTACATTTCTAAACATGCTATCCCAGCCACAGTATTAGTACAGTGACCATTACAATGTGCTATGTGAAAGTCCACTGACAAAACTTAAAAAAAAAGTTCCTTCTCAAAAACACATTGATGCCAGAATCAGGATGGTTTGACAGTTTTCCAAGAGTATGATTCAAAGAGGAGGACTTGAAATATGGAGGATGGGATGAATAGTTAAGGGACCTGTGATCCAAAGTGGCAAAGGACAGCACTCCCTTTTCCACCTTTTACAGTATTTAACTCCTTAACTAGCAGTTGACAATAAGGATGCTGTGCTTGCTGTCAGATGCTTAGTCAGGATGTCACTTCAGTCCCACTGAGGTTTGCAGATGATAACAGCTTCTTCAGAAGCAAAGGAAGCAAAATATAGATGATGTCAAGCTGGCAAATATCTTAATGCTTTTAAGAGGCTTACACGGCATCTTTCATTTAGGTTCTTTGGAGATGGAGAAAAGAGCCAGAATTTCTCATCTTTCTTCCACAAATATTTATCCATTTTTTGAGTGTGAATGCAAAATTCTGCAGATGACTTTTTAATCCTGAAAAACTCTTCAAAGAAGCGATCATCTGGATCATAGTTCTAGGAATGGAAGGTCTCATTTTTACTGTTGTCATCCAAAACAAGGATACCACAATCCTTAGAATCTCTCTGCTTATAGTTCTAGTGCAGAGTGACTTTCACTAACCCAATATGAGCGTTGACATGCAGTTTGCAGGTAGGCAGTAGGTTTCATATATTGAACCCTTAGTACCTAGGAAGGGCTCCCTATCAGAAGTGAGAGACCAGGCAATGCAAATCCCAGCAAATAAATAAATAAACAAACATTGGTTTGGACAGAAACCTAGTGCAGTCTAAAACTCACTGCTAAATCTATAAAGCATAAGTCCCCTTGCACCTCCTCAGCATGGGGGTGTACACCCGTCAACAACTGCTTCATATATGCATGTGTGTGTGTGTGTGTGTATAATAAGATATATATGTATATATATATATATATATATATATATACATATATATATATATATATAAATATATATATATATATATATATATATATATATATATATATAAATATATATATATATATATAGAGAGAGAGAGAGAGTGAGAGCGTGTGTGAGAGAGTGAGAGAGAGAGAGAACTTCAGTCTGAGACTGTTGTTCCCCAGAGCAAGGGAGATACTCTGGTATATAAAAAGCACACCCTTTATATATATATATATATATATATATATATATATATATATATATATATATATATATACACACACACACACACACACACACACACACACACACACACACACACACACACACACACACGTTCATGTATCCTAAGGGCTAGACTACCACAATTGTGAGGAGAGATGCTAACAGACATGAAACAGAACATGCACACCCATTGTTGTGTACATGCCCTTAGGCTACAATGGCCTGAAAGCATCTGAGGGCCTGTCATCATCTCTGCTCAGAAAACCTTCCTTAGGTCTGTAGATGTGAGAGTTGACTGGTTCAACCTGAGTACAACCTCTGATTACCTGCTGTAGGATTAAAAAACTTATTCCGTGAGAGACTGCTGGATGTGATGCTGCTTCATAAACTCAGATATTGCAGAAGTGGCACAAGAATTTCAGAAATCATCTTCCCAAACTGCCTTGCAAGAGGTGCATTTCCTGATTCTGTACTCATCGGCTGCTGATAAAAATGAACTCAGATCCGTCACTACACAAGACAGAGAGAAGATGGCACTACATAGGTATCTGAAATTCACAGCAATGACAGACTTTGAAGAAAGAGGCTTTGTTCCCTGAAATCCTTACTTCTATTTTCAAGCCTTATGTTTGTCTTAGAGCATGAGATGGACATTTATATTAATGACACTTACACTCTAATGATGTCGCCTTGCACAAAACAATTTTTGCTACAAATGGTAAGTTTTGTGCAATGGCACTTGTGACAGTTTTTTACATCATGCTCCTCTTGATATGTACAGATAATATAGGTGCAGGTCCTTTCTGATGATCTGCTGACTGCAAAAGAAATTCAGTGGGCTTTGCTTTTAGAGAATCAAATTTGGGAACCTTACATTAGCATATGTTAGTATCCATATCCAAACTATAGAAGTAGCAGAAAATAACTGTGGATCTCCAGGGCTGAGTCTGCCCTTCTATGTCATTGCATGATGTCATGATGTTCTCTTAGTCTTTACCATTTGCTTAATTTGTCAGACATTTATGTCACTTCATTGCTCATTTATCCATCACTATACACTCTTTATCAATGGAAGGCTCAGAGCATGCACTTTCCCCACTCATGCATAGAGTATTTTCTGCTGTGCTGCACAGTATCTCTGTAAACCAGTTGTACCAGTGAGGTGCTAGGTATAAATTCTTGCAAATGATCTGTGCCTGAATACCACCCATGATAGCAACATGGTAATACCTGTGAGCTAAGTGCCACAGTTCTGTTTGATATGGGTTAGAAAAACAACAAACTGCAGATAAACTACCATACAAACCAATTTATTTAAGCGCTTTTCGTCTTGCTCAATTGCAAGACTTCTTCAGATAAAATGCCTTAGTTAAAATCCAAGTTAAATACACCTCCTAAGATCATGTGATGTTCCACAGACAAATGAAAATACAGAAATTCAACAGGTTTACCCCTTCAATTAACCTCTTGTAGCAAAGTTAAAATCTACTATAAATTATGCATATTTGCATCTGACCTTTACAAAAATCTTGAACTCTATACATTAATAAATTAAAATAAACCATACAAAATATCATTGCAACAAATAATTATATAACTAAGAACTAGTTTAAAAAAAGCATTATGCTCTTTAACCATATTCTATATAAACTTTTTAATTTCAATACACAGAAAATGGAGCATGTTTCATTCAACCCAGGATAATGGTACGCATTAGTACATAATTTTCAGAGTAGTTCTAATCTTTCCAACAGTAATGTCTCTGGACCACCCCCTACTACTAGGCATAATACAGTCAATTGCTCTAAATTTAAAAGTGTGTTGTGGACACTGACTTATATGCCTTGCTAGGGCATTCTCCCGTTTCATTCTGTTAATACTGTAAAGGTGTTCGTACATTCGCTCTCTAAACCTTTTTTCAGTCTTACCGATATAGAAGGCAGGACAATTTTGACAGAGGGCAGCATATACTACAAACTTAGACTGACAGTCAGTTTAATCTTTTAAATCTTTTAAACTAGTTCTTAGTTGTATAATTGTTTGTTACAATGATACTTTGTATGTTTATTACAATATTTTGTATGGTTTATTTTATACGTTTGTGCGCATATTGTTGCTCATCCTTCTCTAACATAGAAGACAAGCAGGTGGGGCATTTTGCTTAGAAGCTTTAATATATAGAAACACATCAGGATGGACAGCAGCATCATAAGATATAAAAGAGCTGGCTAACAGACAGACCTTACATACATGCATGCTTAGATCTCTACAGCTTACTACAAAATGGCAGTCAGTCACACGTGCTCAGTATTTATACACTTGTGCAAGCCCTTGGATTGCTTTTTAAAGGTACATACAACACATTGAGCTACATACTCCCTCTTAAAAAGATTGCCCTTAGTAAAAACAATATTAGAGTTAGACATGCATTATTATAGACATTAGAAACAAAACACAATGTTCATGTCCAAGTTGCAGTGTATCTGTTACATAGTCTGGAGATACAACCGGATCTTGCAACATAATAATTTGGACTGAATTTAGCAATAGGAACAGTCTTCTGTGAACAACTCGTATCACTTCTGGATTCATCACAGGAATGGGAATATTCTCTGGAACTTCCTCTGGAATTGAAAAACCGGACAATTCACTCTGAGATAAAGAGTCGTTCTCACAGGCTATGTGCTCTGGTATAGGCTCAGACAATGGTGTCAAATGTTTCCGATCCCACCTAAACTCTGCTCCTTGTGATTTAACAATGTACTATCTCAGCTCTGAGCAAATACTTTTCATGACTCCAATCCAATCATAACCTTTGGATGTCTGCATCCTTGCCACTTCTCTTTCTCATAATGGATTGAGCGGTTTGCTGGTTTTATCGTAGTAGCACTTCTGTGTTAAATGCTTCTTCAACAGATTAGTTTTCACTGACCTATTGTTCTTGACACATGGTGGAACTAACAATTAACTACCGATTGGTAATGTGGTTCTGGTTTGTCTCCGGGCAGGTGAACCAATATATTTATCATGAGGAATATTTTTGAGATTCGAGAGATTCCAGAAAACATCACTATTGTCTCATTTTGACTTCTCTGAGATAAGTAAAGACTCATTCTTTGGCAAATCTTTTGAACTTTTGGCTTGTAAACTGTGTGCCATTGTTAGAAATAACTTTATGTGGACTACCATGGATTGTAAAATGATGCTTCATCTTAGTAATAACAGCGCTGGATGCTGGGTTAGAAAGTAGGCCAATCTCGAACCAGTTGGAATAAGAGTCTACTAACACCAAATAATGTTGACCATTCCACTCAAAAATGTCAGTGGCTACTGTCGACCAAGGTTCAGGAATCTGCTTTAGCTGAAATGGTTCCTTCTGCTGATGTGGCTTAGTACTATTACACATGGAAAAAGATAAAAGTGCTCTGACATAGAAGGCCAGAATACTAGTCCTCTTTCCCTTCTTTTGGTAGAGTCAGTTCCTGGGTGACCACAATGCAAGATAGTAATGTACTGTCATTGCAAGGACTTTGGAACAATAACTTTCAAACCTTTCATAATGATACCATTGTCAGACAAAATCTCATCTCTGTATGGAAAATAAGGTTGCACTTCTTGAAGTAAACTAGATTGCTTTAACAGCCATTCTTGATTGATAAAGTGGATGAGTCTCTGTAAAACTGAATCTATGGCTGTGCTTGTATTGTCAGGCTCTGGATTGCATTGCATAAGTGGAAATTCCTTAAGATTCCAAGAGCAGGCTAAGTTATTTCTTATACTTATTTCACTGAATTGCACTTCTGAAATGCTTATAATTGTGCTATACAGTTGATCTACTATATTTTTTGCACTTTTATAAAGCGTTTTTTTATTGTTTCACTTTATTTATGTACTGTTTTAAGCTGTTTTAACATTAATTAACTGTAAACTGCTTTTTCATACTGAGAGTTGTATTTTCTGTTTGTGAGTGCTCTATCCAAACTTTTCTGTGCATTTTTGTCTGTTAAAAGCATTCACGAGTCTGCTCCTTGATCTGTTTAAAACTTTCATTTAGTGGCTACAGATAGGAACTGTAACAGTGTGCATTACTATAATTGCTTTTTTTATTTAAATTACTAAATTGTAAACTGCTTTTTCATACTGAGACTTGGATTTTCTCTTTGTGGGTGTTCTTTCTATGCTTTTAAAGTGAGGCTTCTATGTTCTGCTCAGGTGGCATAATCTTGATAGAGGCCTGTTGTGTAGGCTGGAAGTTTTGTTTGTGTTTCTGGCAGCCATTTTCTGCTGATTGCCTTCATTATTATTGAGACTAACAAGGCCTCCTGACCTTCTGTAGTACGAGTGATTGGGTAATAGCAGGGGCTGAGTAGTAATCTGATCTTCCAACTCTTCCATTCTTACTGCTATATAAACCCTGTCTCTTATAAAGGTTCTGCTTGTATTGTCAGGCTCTGGATTGCATTGCATAAGTGGAAATTCCTTAAGATTCCAAGAGCAGGCTAAGTTATTTCTTACACTTATTTCACTGAATTGCACTTCTGAAATGCTTATAATTGTGCTATACAGTTGATCTACTATATTTTTGCACTTTTATAAAGCATTTTTTTATTGTTTCACTGCATTTATGTACTGTTTTAAACTGTTTTAACATTACTTAACTGTAAACTGCTTTTTCATACTGAGAATTGTATTTTCTGTTTGTGAGTGCTCTATCCGAACTTTTCTGTGCATTTTTGTCTGTTAAAAGCTTTCTCGAGTCTGCTCCTTGATCTGTTTAAAACTTTCATTTAGTGGCTACAGCTAGGAACTGTAATAGTGTGCATTACTATAATTGCTTTTTTTATTTAAATTAATAAATTATAAACTGCTTTTTCATACTGAGACTTGGATTTTCTCTTTGTGGGGTTCTTTCTATGCTTTTAAAGTGAGGTTTCTGTGTTCTGCTCAGGTGGCATAATCTTGATAGAGGCCTGTTGTGTAGGCTGGAAGTTTTGTTTGTGTTTCTGGCAGCCATTTTCTGTTAATTGTCTTCATTATTATTGAGACTAACAAGGCCTCCTGACCTTCTGTAGTACGAGTGATTGGGTAATAGCAGGGGCTGAGGAGTAATCTGATCTTCCAACTCTTCCATTCTTACTGCTATATAAACCCGGTGTCTTATAAAGGCTCTGCTTGTATTGTCAGGCTCTAGATTGCATTGCATAAGTGGAAATTCCTTAAGATTCCAAGGACAGGCTAAGTTATTTCTTACACATTTCACTGAATTGCACTTCTGAAATGCTTATAATTGTGCTATACAGTTGAGCTACTATATTTTTGCACTGTTATAAATAATTTTTTTATTGTTTCACTGCATTTATGTACTGTTTTAAAGTGTTTTAACATTACTTAACTGTAAACTGCTTTTTCATACTGAGAGTTGTATTTTCTGTTTTTGAGTGCTCTATCCGAACTTTTCTGTGCATTTTTGTCTGTTAAAAGCATTCTCGAGTCTGCTCCTTGATCTGTTTAAAACTTTCATTTAGTGGCTACAGCTAGGAAATGTATTTTTTCCCACCCACCCTCGTGTTGAGTGTTCTTATACTTGGTGGCCTTGCAGTTGCCCACCCATACTGTATATTTGATCTGTGACACTCCTCCCAGTCTAGTGTCATAAGTTCACTCAATCTAATAGAGAACATTTGTGAAGGCCAACCCACTCAGATTCTTAACGTTGAATTAACTTCTGTTCTAGCTTTCTCCATTTCCACTTCACTGGAAAAAAAATTCTAAGCTTGTTTTCCCCCTTTCCTGTGGCAGGTCAGATACGGATTTGCTGTGCCCAGGACTGTTTGTGAGCTCCTAAGCCCCCCCCCCCACTTAACTGGGGTTATACTATTCCTGGCGCTATAAAGTCTGTTTTTCAAAATTTCCCTTGCAACTAGTCAGCTTTTTAGTTTTAGCACTCATCTGTTTCTTTGATCTCAGCACTTGTTCAGAACTCATTGTAAGCAATAAATAACTTACAAATTACTACAGCACTCAACTTTCCTCACTTGTCTAGAGGAAAACAGTTTTTAGCACTTAATAAATAAGCACCTATTCAGGCATGTCTAAAGGTCAGCTCCCGGTGTTTTCTCCTGTCTACCTGATGAATCTGGGAATTTTGGGACAATGCAGCAATTGCCTCATGTACACAGACAACCCTCTCCTCCTACCACCCAACACTATGACCTGTGAGAGATGCACTTATATAGCTAAACTGGAAGCAAAGCTCTCTTTACCAAAGACTGGCCTAGATATTCAAGAGGAGAAGGTAAACACTTGCACCTCACCACACTCATCACATAGTCCCTCAAAACCTACACCACCAAAACACACACAGAACTACAAAATACACACCTACATTCATGGAGGCTCTCAGTACTAATCTGCCCAAACAACAGAGACCTCCAATGCAGAAATGCAAGCAACCTCCACCCCCCAACACAACCCAAATGACACATAGCCCACATACTCAGTGTGCCACTCAACTACAGCCCATAAGGCATAACGTACCCAACACTCTAGTCATAGGTGACTCTATAGTCAGGCACACTGATGTTCCACTCACCAGGCTAAACAAGGAAAAAGTTACTGTCAGCTGCCTGTCAGGTGCCAGGATCCGCCACATAATGCACACACTCAGGTCACTCCACAGCAAGTACAAATATGACTCTGTAATTGTCCATGTTGGTGTGAATGACGTGAGATGTACCTCCCTGGACTACATGAAAAGAGACATGGAGGAGCTCTCTGATCTTGTAGCCCAGGCCGGTATGACCCTAGCCCTGAGTAGCATCCTGCCATCACCCAGAATGACACCACAGTACAAGGACAAAATGATTGACTTTAGCAATTGGCTAAGCTTCTGGTGTCATTCTAAGGGAATCCAGTATCTGTCTGCCTGGGATGACATGATCGACAGACCACGCTGCTTTGCCAGAGATGGCCTGCACCTGTTGCCCTTGGGATTCCGGATACTGGCAAAGGCTCTTGCCACCCCTATAGTGCCTTTTTTAGGCAAGGTTCAAATGACAAATTCACCACTGTAACAGGTACAAACAAGCAAAATCTGAGGGTACTGCTACTCAATGCTAGAAGTCTAAACCTCAAAATGCGCTCACTCAAGGCACTCCTTAAAATGGAGAACATTGACATCTGTGCAGTGACAGAGACCTGGTTCAAAGCTCCAGAGAGCACCCCTGCATTACCAGGCTATAATTCATACCACACCTTTCGGCCACCAAACCTGGACCGAAACACTAAAGGTGGATGTGTGTCCATATTCATTAAGGATATCCACACCTTTAAGCTAGTTGCTCAGCATAATGCATCCGAGATTATCCAAGTTCAACTAACTCTGGGCAAATCCGCAATACAGATTGTAGTTTGCTACAGACCCCCCACCATGCCCCAGGATTCCCACTCCTCTTTTCTTGATACACTCGAAAATATTAAGGTACAACCCAACACTCTAATAATGGGTGATTTCAACTACCCTACCATTAACTGGGAAAACTACTCATGTACCAACTCTTTTGTTCAACGTTTTCTGGAAATCATCAATTCCAACGCTTTGAATCAACTTAGTCACACTCCCACCAGAGGCAGCAATATCCTAGACCTGGTCATCACCAACATGGGTGACCGGTGTTTCACACCAGAGGTCAGCTCCTCATTGGTCAGATCCGACCACAAGCTAATCACCCTAGACATCCACATCCCGCTCCCACCCACCATTAGGAAAACAACCATAAAAAATTTCTCCAAAGCCAACTTCACACTTCTTAAGACAGAAGTGGCAAACTTCATGACACCCATGCAGATGGACAATAGAGGTACGACTGCTGAATCCTACACAAATGCACTTTATAAGCACTTACATGAGTGCATGGATCGTGCTATCCCTAACAGAACCAAGATGCTATCCTCCAACAAAAGGAAGCCAATCTGGTGGTCTTCTGCCATAAACAAACTCTACAACAGAAGAAAGAAACTGTTGCAAAAAAGAGCAAAATCCCAAGATTGGAGGAACTCCCTGGTCAGCCTCAGTAAGAAGCTGAGATCCCTCATAAAATCCTCCAAAGCTAGTTATGAAAACAAAATTGCCACTGATTCTAAAGACAACCACAAAGCATTCTATAGCTATGTCAAAAATCTCAGTGGCAACACTCAGATCTGCTCTGAGTTACAGCACAATGACACTAAATATATAGAACCAACTGATATTGCCAACATCCTGGCAGATAGGTTCAGTGCTATCTTTACCCCCCTCTCACCCCCTAAAGGGCCCATCTTTATACCAGAAGAATGCAAAGTTCCTGTAATCACGGCTGCACAGGTAAAAACTTCACTCTCCAAAGCCAAGAACACATGAGACCTGACAACATCCCAGGCTGCCTTCTACATGAACTACAGAATGAACTGGCACCCCACCTAAGTACCATTTTCAATCATAGCCTCACCTCAGGCTTTGTGCCCATTGAATGGCGCACCATGACAGTTATCCCACTCCACAAATGGGGGGCCACAACAGACCCCGGGAACTACCGCCCCATTAGCCTGATGAGCCTCGTCTGCAAGGCCATGGAACGTATCATCATGGCACTCATAAACAAAGACATTGGAGATCTCCAAACCCTGGACCCCACACAGTTTGGGTTTGTAAAAGGCAGATCATGTCTCCTAAATCTGACAGACTTCTTTGAAGTAGTCACCAAAGCCATAGATGAGGGTAAGGTTGTTCACACAGCCTATCTAGATCTTGCCAAGGCGTTATACACCATCCCCCACTCTGGAATTATAGATAAACTCACTAAACTAGGTATAAATCCCTATGTCACAAGATGGGTTGCCAACTGGCTTTCTGAAAGAACCCACACTGTGAAAGTAGCAGACTCCAAATCTGACTTCAGACCAGTGACAAGTGGAGTACCACAGGGTTCAGTCCTGGGTCCTCTCCTGTTTGGTATCTACTTCTCTGAAGTACAGGCTAACACAGAAGGTCTTTGGCTAACTAAATTCGCAGATGACTGCAAACTAGGAGCCATAATTGAAACTCCTAATGATGTGGACATCCTACAAAAGGGCATCACAGAGACAGATGCCTGGTGTCACAGACATGGTCTCAAGCTCAATGCCAAAAAGTGCATTGTCATCTCCTTTGGTAAAAATTCTGTACCCATGAACTACCACATAGGTGGTAGTCTACTTAACACCGAAAGTGTGATAAGAGACCTTGGAACACAGGTGGACAGTAGTCTCTCCTTTGATAATCACATCACCAAAGTGGACAGGAAATCCTTCTATGTGGCACACCTCATCACAAAAGGTTTCTCATCCAGAAAAAAAGAGGTCATTGTTCCCCTCTACTCATCACGCATTAGACCCATTATAGAGTACAATGCCCCTTTTGGTATGTACCTCACAAGACATCTACAACAACTGGAAAGGCCGCAAAAATACCTCACAAAGAGGATTACTGGCCTCAAACAGATGCCTTATGCAGACCGTTGTAAAAAACTCCAGCTTTACTCTGTCGCATATCGCCTACTCAGAGGCGATCTCTGCCTAACATACAAAGCTATGTCAAACCCAGAGCTGTTGGACATGCTCCACTTAAAGAAATCCCAATCCCTCCGAGCTACACGCTCTAGGGACCTAAACTTTGTCACCACAATAAACAGAACATGCTGGAGGGATAGATTCCTGTCCCAGAGACTTCCCATACTCTGGAACAGACTACCTATCTATGTCAAACAGAGCTCCTCATTAGCACTCTTCAAGAAAAATCTTGATGATTGGATGGGTAATAGGAAATTCACCCCGGGGATCACTTCTGTGGTTCTGCTTGACAGAGGCACAGGAAAATAATTTTCTTGGGTGGCGAAAGCCAGGGTACATTTTTGACTAGGCTTGTATAGGCCCTAGGGCCAATACCTACCCATGAACCTATGAACTTATGATCTCTCAGCTCATCAAGACGTGTGGAAGAAAAAATTCTCACTTCCATGATTTCAAAATCAAGGTTCTCATTCTTATACTGTTCTGTGGTGTTTCTGGGCAATCTGGATAATATATCAGCAAGATAAAGAAGTTTGCCTTTCTTGTAGACAAGATTGAAATTATATTTCTGTAGTCTCAACATCATGCATTGCAATCCGGCTGGAGCTGAATGCATAGGCTTTCTTAAGATAGTGACTAGAGGTTGGTGGTCTGTTTCAATCTAGATAGGTCTACCATAAACATAATCATTGAACTTTGAATATGCAAACACAATTGCCAAAAGCTCTTTTTCTATCTGAGCATACTGCATTCCAGTTTGAGTAACAGTTCTCAATGCATAGGCAACAGGTTGACCCTCTTGTAGAATGACTGCACCAAGCCCACATTTTGAAGCATCACATGAAAAAGTGACTGGCTTGTGAACATCATAGTATCTGAGAGTTGATGGATTAGCAATTCTCTGTTTCAGGACATCAAATGCTCTTTGGTGTTGTTCTAACCAAGACCAGGATACATCTTTGTGTGTCAGCTCTCTGAGTGGTGCTGAAAATTGGCTCAAGCCTGGAATTAACTTGCCTAGATAGTTAACCATGCCAAGAAAACATTGCATGGCTTGAACATTGTCTGGTTCTGGCATCTCAAGAATGGCTGCTTGCTTTGGAATGTCTGGTCATAGGTCTGAACTGGTAAATAAATGACCAACACAAGTAATCTCTTGTTGCCTGAACTTGCATTTCTGTGGATTGAGCTTTAGATTCACTTCATGTGTTCTTTCCAGAACTTTTCTGAGGTTTCTGTCAAGCTCAGCTTCACCATTACCTCCAACTAGTATGTCATCTACTGTAATAGCACAAGGATACCCAGAAAAAATTGCTCTATTGCATGTTGAAAGACTTCACAAGCAGAATTTATCCCAAATGGCATTTTCAAAAATCTGTACCTGCCAGAGTACTGAAAGTAGTGAGCAATGAGGATTTCTTGTCAAGCTGAATTTGCCAAAATGAACTGAAAAAGCAGTGGCATTTGGCATCGGAGCTGCAACTTCTTCAATTGTGCACATTTGAAGATGAGGGCTTTTTAGTGCTTTGTTCAGATCTCATGGGTCAATACATATTCTGATATCATTTGAGCTTTTCTTATGAGTTATCACCATGGAAGATACCTACTCAGTTGGTTCTGCAACTGGGCAAATTACACCTTGTTGCACCATTTTATCTAACTCAGCTTTGCCTCTGTCCTGCATGGCTATTGGAACTTTTCCTGCTGGCCTGATAACTGGACTGACATTTGGGAAAACTTCATGGCATATACAACTGGAAGCTTCCCTAGTTTGCCTTCGAAAAAAATCAGAATAGGTAGAAAAAATGTACTGAGTGAAATTAGAGTAATGGTCTTTCAAGCGAACATGGTTGACTTCCTTATTAAATGAAAGCATCCCCATTTTCAAACTGCCTCTTGACCACATAAAATAACAAATCTTAGCTTCTTCTTCCAGCAGAGTAGCATGAAAGTACTACTGCACCTTCAGTCTGAATTTCTTCATCACCATAAGCAACAAGCTTTGCACGCCTTGCCAAATCAATCTTTTCACCATGACACACTCCAGCAAGTGTTGCTGCTGACATAACATTGCACTTGTAACGTGTCAACTTTGAGCTCTATGGGTAAGCCATTTATCCGAACATACAAAATACTTAATTCTTTGCACTTAAATCTACTTCATCAACTGTTTCATAAAGTACTGACACACCATCAACATAAAGAGTATGGTTGCAGCTCTTTAATTGATCAACTCATTTCTTAGAATGTTCCCTTTTAATAAAAGAATGTGGGCCTTTTGATTTACAAAACTCTTGAAATTATTCCATTTATTGGATTTGTGGCAGTGCTGACCAAAAACTAAACATTTTTCCCTTTTAGGTTCATGATTTCCACCACAGTTACTGCATTTGACAATGAAACTAGGTTTGGGTCCATGCTTAGAGTTTGCTGACTCACTCTTATACTTCGCTGAGACTATGCAAACTCTATAATTTCCTGGAAAGTTCTGGGGTTTACCAGTAAGTGCTGCAGGGGCTACAGTTGCTGCCATGTGCTTGGGTATGTTTCTTTTAACCACGTCCTACACACTATCAACATGAGCTTTATCACTGTGCATTCTGGAGCTATTCCCATTTGTAAGCATATTTGTGTGCTTTTCTGTAAGCTCATATATCTGGCAAATCTCAATGGCCTTATTCAAAGTTAATTTCACTGTCACGAGACAAAATCTTTCTCACAGCATCATCTTTAATACCACGCAAAAGTCTGTCCTTTATCAACTCATCCCTTAAATCACCAGATCTGTATGTTTTAGCCGTGTTCCTCAAGTATGCTACAAAAGTTTCACCAGACTTTTGATCCCCCTGTGTAAAATAAGTGCCTTTCCATTGTAACATTTGTCTGGGGGTTACACATTTCTCTAAATTTACATTTTAAGCACTCAGGGTCCTCCCTTGACTCAGCTGGTACAACAATATGATGGTTTTCTCCTTCTCTTGCATAGATAGCAGATGCATAAACAAATGAACACTCCCTTTCAATGGCTTCTGACCCAGCTAAATTAAGTAGAATAAATGCCTTTGTGCAGTCATCTTTATCACAAAATACAGCCTGTATGAAAATGTTGTTCTCTTGCTCAAACACTCGCCAGTTCTCTGCAACATTATTGTCAAACACAAGTGCACTGGGTTTTCAAAATCCATCTGCCATGCCCACAAAGTATGCACAAACACATTGAAAATATGGCCCTTGTAATTATGTATGAATAAACTGTTCTGTGATCTTGCAATAACATTCAAATGCACAATAAACACTTAGAAATATTGTACTTTGCGAAATATGCCCTGTAATGGCTTTATCTTGTGAAATAACTTTACTGTAATACTGCACAAATGTGCGAACACTTTATACACCTCTGATAATTTGGATATCTTTAATTAATATGAAAAATACATGCTTAGCAAAAATGCAGTCATTTCCTCTTATTTCATTCATTTTATGCAATTCGAACTTTATTTAAAACATTTCCATAGTAATTTGAATATTTTTATCAATATTGGACATAGTTTATGTGAATATTGTTTATTATTATTTCTGTATGCCTTGTTTCATATTTTGTGAATAAGAAACTGCTTTGAACAAGTTTTAATATCTGAAATTTGTTTCTGACCTGTTTTGCAAATTATGCTTGTAGTGGGGATGATTCACTGCTGTATATTCCTCCAATGTCAATCAGGTGCCTTTTGAACTGAAGTGGAAGAAACTGGAATGCTTTCTGGCAACAAATCATTTGGCCATTCTTCTTCTAACCTTATGTACTTTTAGACATGCCACTTTTGACAGTGTGTCCTTTTAGACATGCTACTTCTGACAACATGTCACTCGTCCCTCTCTAACATAGAAGACAAGCAGATGGGGTATTTTGTTTAGATGCTTTAATACATAGAAACACATCAGGATGGATAATAGCATCATAAAATGTAAACAAACTAGCTAACAGACAGACCTAACATACATACATGCTTACATCTCAACAGCTTACTACAAAATGGCACTCAGGCTACACATGCTCAGTATTTATAAACTTGTGCAAGCCCTTGGCTAACTACTTAAAGGTACATACAGAGACATTGCTCTATACATATGATTTGAAGCTAAAAAAAATCTGTAACTAGTAAAGCAGATCAACTGAAATTTTCTGCTGTCTCAACAATTTAGATGCCTCAGCAGAGATGAACAACATAAAAATTAACATAGACAATGCCAAGCAGATGGTATATGGTCCTTCTCACTTACAGAACCATTACAAAACAGGAATCAGTGAGCTAGAACAGATGTCCTTACTTTAAAGATATAGGAATATGGGTAGATAATATACTCAGTTTTAGAAGTGACGCATTATGTTATGAAACAAGCACACTGGTATTTTAGAAGAGTTATTAAATCCTGGAATACTGAAGAGGTGAGAACTATATGTGTTTATATAGGCAAATGCCTTTATTTCCATAGACTAAAGTGCATATAACAAGACTAGAAAGAATACAGGGGATGTTTACAAAAATGGTAAGAGACTTGATAATGTTATCATATGAAGAAAAGCTACCTAAACTATAATTATTCTTAATAAACTATAGTCAGAAGCATGCAAATCTGATTCACATATAAAAGGCCAGGTGTGATCCTTTTTTGTGGAAGTAATTGGGTGTTTGTAAGAAAGCTTTGAGCATGTTAAATTGCTAAGATCACATAAGAAAAATAATATAATGATAAATTGGCTTTCAGTCAGACTAGTAGCAGAATGGAATAACATACAATCAGAGATAAAGTGCAGCAAAAGCCTAAAAAGATTTAAGATTGCTATTGATTAACATAGTTGGGTCTGTCTGTTATAATGACATTCTCAAAGTGTCAAACCTCAGCAAATTTGTATTGTACTGTATTGTATTGTACTGTATGGTACTGTATTATATTGTACTGTACTGTAGTATATGTTAAGACATTTTTTCTGTATGTTACCCTTTACATATGCCAAGGACCCACATCTTCATCACCAGGTTTGAGTTATTTCTCTTCTATTTGTTCACTGTATTTCTCTAAGCTTTTCCTGGTCACTCCTGATAACAAATGCCTATTGATTCAACCAGTTTAACAAAACAAAACAAAAAATATATGTGACATATCTTATACCTTGCCCATGGTTCCTCTTAGGTAGGTTTTGGGCTTTAGAGCTTTCAAATCCTGATAGGTTATGTATAATAGATGTACAGCATGGCTATCTTATGGTTTGATTAGCACTGCCATCTTAGAAGTTCAAAACTTCACAGTGATAGTCCCAAAACTGAAAAAAAATTAAGTACAGTCTTCACTGAAATGCAGATGTGGGGGAGCTCCAACCCCCACACCCCTACTGTTTACATATATTCATTCTGATATCACAGTAAAAAGCGGGACTTCTGTGAGATACAACGTTTGGACTTAGGATATATTTCACAATAATTGCACATAATTTCTTGTAGTTTCAGGAATTCATACTATTTCAGTCTTGAAAATGCAATAATAACCCTGGATTAGGTTAGTATGATTATGGCTCCAGTCTTGTTATTGTGAGGTACAAGCCCACATGTTTAGCTAGGTCTTCAGATACCTAGAGAATAGTAGTAGGTGGCTGATCTGACTATAGGTGTGGTTTGTACCATTGCATAAGTCCCTTTCTATATTGTTGTATCTATCTTTACATACAATGTTCTAACAGACTTGCATGCTTAGAATAGTTGTCCCAGTTCAAATCTAAGCAGGATAAACAATGTTATTCTGGACAATGCTTGACTACCCTTATATGGGAAGCTGTTATTGTTTCCCCTGCTACATTGCATTATATTGGCTTTATGGTAAAAGGGAATAACAAGCATGTCTACTCTGCCCTTTTAGCTGCCTCAACATTCTAGCTTTTTTCCATCCCTAGGGTCCCCCATCATTTTTTACCTGTTCCATGCTTGCTTGCTTGCCTGTGTAGATTCAGTTTCCACTGCCCATTGTGATAGTCCATTCCATGGGTCCACAATCATCTCTGTTAAAAACTACTTTTGGAGATCCAGTTAGTGTGTACAATCTGTTACCTGCAATTCATGCTCAAAATAATATACTTCATAGCTCTGTGGCACAATCTTGTGGGCTAATATCACGTTCCTATTTGAATTTACATTTCTTCAGCAAACAGCCTATGCTGGTTATGCACATGGTAGTGGTGGTCAGGTGACATGACTACATACTGAGACTTATCTGAGCTCTGGATTTCAGCATCACATTATGTTTCAGAAATGCAGTGTGTGAAACTGAGATAAATTTCATAGGTAACTGTCATAAGTGACAGTGACAGTTCATACACTGCAATGCTAAATGCTGCTACTCATGCAATTGTTTCACTCATGGAATACTTACCAATAAAACTTTGACACTATCCACTATAAAGGACCACTGCTCTGCCTCACTGTTGGTCCTATGCAATATCTTTACAATGCCTTTAATTCTGACCCTGAGTGTAGGTTGACACTGCATTTATGCACAAAACGTACATAGATAAAATATGTGACTTTCCTACCTATGCTTTTTGATTCATTTATAAAGTTAAAAGATTTAAAAGGCCAGAGTAAAGTACTCCTAGTTAATTAGTAGGGAGCTGAGCATGTTTACTACTATACCATCCAGATGTCTTGTTTTCTTCGGTAAAGATTTACCTTTGGGCTTCCCCTCAAGTGCTCACAGTCCATTTTCTCTGATTTTATTTGCTTGAGTATAGATCTTCAGTCTTGCATTTGCTCATTCATATGTGATAACTAGTTGTTTTAGTGATGTATATTTCCCTTCAATAATCCTTCATATGATCACGCTGGTTTTAAGGCAGGCTGTAATCCTGCATATGATCACACGAGTCCACTTCACATGACTGAAATCTCAAAATACTGAAATTCATTTGACTGAGTCCACAATCCCGAATGTTCAAAATACTGAAAACTCATTTGAATGAATTTCAGAATGCTGAAAGCTTACAATGATGAATTGCAAAATATAAATGTAAAGTGGTACCTGTTTTTGTTTTTTTTTATTTACTTTTTCAGTAGCTAGCAGCAAATGGAGCAGACAAATCTCCAATCGTAATGTAAAATGATGTGTTCTCAATGTGGATGCCAAGATTCATCTCAAGAGCAAAGCTCGAGAGGTGAATTTCTTGGCATCTATGTCTCAAGCACATAATAAGCAGGCTACGTTTGGTGAATCATTGATAATCCTCTGTGTTATAATGTACATTGGACATTTGTGACCCTTCTGATCAGTTTTTCTTGCTGTAAGACCTTTTAATTTCTGTAGCATCTTCTTTTTCACAGAAGTGTTCGTCTTGAGTTATTGTCTGATGCATCCAAAACTGCAAGCCATTTTGATGTCTACAAAGGATGGCACAGTTGACTGAGATACTTAACTTAGTAGATTTTCAGTGAGATGCAGTGTTGAAACTTCAACAAACCATGTTACAGAAATATCTTTCAAAAATTTCTGTACTATGTTGAATGAAAACTGTTCAGTGACACTGTCAAGCAGTGTATTTGTCCCTTCTTTACAGATTTGATTTATGCATTAATTTATAACTTATATTTTCAGTACAGCTTAAATGTTCTTCTCCTATTATCAGATCAGTGTACTTCAGTGTTTTATTAGTATTAAAATCATATTGATATCAATTTACTCAAGTCATATTAAGCTTATTAACTTTGGTACAGTGTCTAATTATTGCTGAGTGCATTAATACAGTTTCTGATAGTCGCTATTACAGATGCTTAAATTACTAATGCAATAATTAATTTTATTTACTGTCACTTCTCTGTTATATCTTCCTTTAGTTCACTTTAGTAAAACCACTCTTAAACTACTTTCTCAGAACAGTAATTCTATTAGAAGTTTTCCATCTAGAATAATTTCTTAATCCCACTCCCATCCATTAAGACTCATACATCCTCTGTTTGCTCCTTCTGAAATAAGCTGGAGCAGGTTACACCCTTTCATGCTGACACTACAGTAATCAAAGAGTTCACACCTATTACTGTAATAAAGGGGATTCTATGACGAGCACTCAAGTCCCAAGAGCTTGAAGACCAGGGTCTCAAAGCAAGGAGCTCTCACATCTCGTAGCTTGTACAGGCTGCCACTTTCACTTAAATTCAAATATGAATTCAGACAAGCAGCTGTTACACATTATTTGAGCTCAAGTCATATAAGGCATTCTGTAAATGGTTCATCTCCAAGGCACTGCTTGTAAATATTTCATCTTCCAAGCCCTTTCTTACACTTATCAAAGGTATCAGAACTTGTCAGATATTCGGGATGCATGGATAGGCTTAATAAGGTCCTTGTGGTTGTTAGCCTAGTAAACATCTATGAACCTATGAAGTGTGGCAACCATAGGGAGGGAGGGAGTGGCAGTAGATTTAGGAGTATGGAGAGGGAGGGGGCTTTTAGAGTTAAGGAGCAGGAGGGGGATATTAGGGTTAAGGAGTAAGCTGGGAGTTTTAGTGTTAAGAAGTAGGCAGTGGGTTTAGTGAGAGTGATCGGAGGATTTAGTTTTTGGAAGGGGGTTATAGTTTTAGAGTTAATGAGTAATTGTGGATTTTAAATTTAGGGAGGGTGGCAGGAATTTTTAAGGTTAGGGAATGAGGAATAGGGCTGGGAACTAAGTGAGAGTTTTAGGGCTAGAGTCAGGTCTCTGGTAGGGTTATACAGTGTAGCAGAGTCAGATGTAGGAGGGGTTAAGTAATTAAGTAAGATCAAGTAAGTTAATGTGAGTTGGAGTACTTACCTTTTTAAACAAGAGGCAGTGAGCAAGTTTGTTGTAAACTAATAGCTTATGAGCATGGCTCCCTATTGAAATGTTGGCACTCAAAATGTTGAGTACTGACAAGCTGAAAAAAAAGACTGAAAACAAAGCAGAAGAACAAATTTTGAAAATCACTCTTATTAAAACCTGGCAAGCTCCCTCTGCATCCCTCCATGCCCCCCAGACCCCACAAATTAATATAGATAAACTCTGAGATCGCCATACCTTGGAGAAAAGGAATATTCTGAGAAATGGCATCTTGGACTTGGTATATGTAAGCCTGATCTTTCAGCCATTCAGCCTCTGCATTTCAGGACTTGCTGTAGTGGGTCCCAACATTTTAAATGATTACCTGCAAACACAAGCAGTATACCTGGTAAAGGGTATTATACCATTAAAGAAGCCATAACTACTATACCATCTCTAGCCACTACTTTTACTTCTAAGTATCAGTATTAAACATAGTCCAGCTCCAGCTCAACTAACACTATAGCCCTTCTAAACCAAAGAAACAGAACAAATAAACATGACAAACACGTCACCTTCTTTATTAAGGTCAACCATGAAGTAGTTGCAATTACAGAATCTTGCCTGAAGGAAGACATTGATGACCCCTACACTTGCTTTTTAAGCTGTTCATACACATACAACTCTAGATCTGGAGTAACATTAAAAAGAAGAACAATGTTCCTTTATAAATAACTCCATTAAAGTCACTTTCCATAGGCATGCTCTAAACAACATTGTCTGCTAATTATAACACATTCTTTAAGGAATCCTCACAAAGTCTTCCAATCCATGGCATGCTTACGTCTGCCATTAATGAAAATAAATTTCAAAGCTTTATAAATCATATTTGATAGCATTCTGTTTCCTCATTCTTTGTAATACTAGGAGTCTTCAATATTAAACTTTGTGGCCCTTTGTAAAATGGCATAAATGGATTTCTTGCTGACTCTGGACTTATATGATTAATTAATGAGCCAATAATTCATATCCAAAACTCTGGAAAGCACTTCATATTAAGACCTTACAATAATAAATATTTTTACACTTGTTTCTCCATTATAGTCCTCTCCTCTCACCCTTAGTGCCACTGTCCTATTACTTTATCTCATCCTTCACACAGCACTCACTGTAGATCTATTTCCACTCAAGAGTTCAAAATGAAATCTGTAAACTGACATCATATTATAATTCTATAAGCTTGCCCCCTGTTCTTCAAAGTTTAGGTCCTGGTATTACTACCAACACCATAACATTTGTTCTCTTTTCATTGCATATCAAATACTTTCCATTAATTACAAAATATATAAAACCACAAATAAACAGCTGGCTGACCTCTGAGCTAAAATGGCTTCAATGAGAAAAATAAAAAACTTCCTGCCAATTAGGACAGACTCATTATCCTTATAAATGTAATCAAAATTCTATTGTTCTTATAAATTTAGTCAAAAATCTATCATGTATCACAAAGCCACAGTTTTTAGAGTTCAACAATCATTCTCCACGGCATTCCAAAACAGTTTTTGAAACAACTATACCTAACAGTGAGTGACAAAAATGTTAATACCATTCATTTTAATACCATTATTAAATTGCCTTAGACTTCTGCCTTAAATGTGTATCATTTTTATATCAAAGTAATCCTTATTTCTCTTGTAGTTCTCATAATTCATCCTTTACCTTTCCATCTGCTCCTTTTAACACCTCTGACTTAATTCCTTCTTCCCCTTTGTTGTACAAAGTAAACAAAGCAGAATAACTATTTGATACAACTCCCTATGATGGCCATATAAAAAAATGACCATCTCTAATTCCTCTTAGAAAGACCACCTTTTCACCCCATCACTACATATTTAACTTACTTGTTACAAAATATTTCCTCTCCATCTGGAAAACTCGATTGATAAAGCTACCTAAAACAACTCAAACATTCTTCCTTTTCAGTTTTAGGCTTTAGCTCTGCCTCAAGAAAGTGCATAAAATGATAGCCTATTTACATTGCTTTTTTAAATCCAACAGTACCCCATCATCTCCAGCTACAAACATGATTTCTGGACTGGTATGAGTTGCAAAAGCTGCAATGTGTACTGACTTCTGATAACAGGCTAACTAACATGGATAGAGAAAATCTCACTGAATTGTTTTAGTTAATCTCACCAATGGCCTACTTATGATATGGTCATTTACAGGTATGACCCCTTTCCATTATTAATAAAACATTTTCTTGAAAATGACCTTCTCTTCCTCTTCTCATAGCTCTGCAATATGTTTCTATTTTATTTCAGGAAAACAAAAGCAATCTTTGCTACCCACCGAAAAGAAACTTTAGCCACACAAAAAAAGCCAAATCCAGTATGGCAGTACCAACAGTGTATACGTTATTGAAACTTGCAGGTACCTAGAGATTTGACCAGACACAAATCTAAACTTTCAACAGCATATTGAGGTAATTAAGCCCAACATTATCAAACTTTTATTTGAACATGTGAAATTCTACTTTGCCTGTTCCTAAATAGGAAATGTGATTCTTTTTTTTTAACTGGAAACTGACCCCCCCCCCTTGCAGCAACCACTACAAAAATCTTCATTTCTTACAGATAATATCCAACAAAATCTGCTAGTTCATTACCTTTGTCTCTTGTTAACATCACTGTTTAGTATTAGTCAAAGCAAATTGTCTTCCTATATAATAAATATGTGCTTGAAACAAAATGTCGATGGTCCTTTGGGTCTATTAGGACTGTTTTAGTCAGAATAGCTCTGAATATTTTTGAATTCTTTCACCAAAACTAAATGTATGAGGTCCTCACTTCTTCAAAATCAGAATGAATATGCTCTTGTTATTTGACAGAATTGTACATGAAAAGATTTGCATATACGACTGAAAGTACTATCTCTTAGAAATGGAAAAAATCCTTACAGTCTCAGGAAATGCTAAAGGGTTGGGAGGGTGGCCTAATGGTTAAGATGTTTGCTTTACAAACACAAGGTGCAGGGTTTGAGTCTCACAAGGGATAATTGGCTAGGCTTAAAATGGCTTGCAAGAGCAGTTAGCTTAGTACTAATCTATGAACCTATAAGAGGGGATCATCTATATGCTTTGTTTTTGTAAAGAGATTGAAGTCAGTCTGAGACTCTTCAGAAATCTGAAGAGAAACTATTACTATGTTGGAACAGTTCTTAAATAATCCCCCGGATTCATGAAGCTCGGCGTAAGGCCTGCGCCGGCCGTGCAGCGTATATATGGTGTAGTAGCGCCATATGCATATTAATGAAGGTGCGCTGCCACCACATCCACGTGCATAGGACATGTGCGCGAGTGCATGGGGCGTTACTAAGCTGCGCCCGGAGGCGTGTCAATGTTGGCTGGCGATGAGCAACCTAAACTGCTGAATATTATAGCCTGCCTGCAATAGTAATCGCACCTATCAGTGTCCGTGGATAATGAAATGTATGCAAAGCATGCAAGACAGTTCCCGGCCACACAAAATGGAGAACCAAATAGATATGCACGCAACACAATATGAGTTTCAGTCCATGGAACAAATGATATTTAAAATCGTGTGTCCGTAATGTACTGCACTGTCAGTAGTTATACCCAGTGGAAGTGAAGCGCATCATGTCAGCACGCCACCAATACACACGTCTAGCCCCATGGGCATGGTCACCAGCAGTCCCACAGTGGTAGTGATAGTACACAGCTGGGCAGTTGTGGCTAAATAACAACCGTAAAGAAACCTGACAGTCCAAATTGTATACCAAACACACACAAACATGTATATTAAAATGTGCTATACACATGAACAGGAACGTAACCGGCACATACATATAGGATGCTATATGCGGAACCGAGATATCCAAAAGCAGAACCCATGCATGCAAATGCAATACGCAACAACCCCTGTATAGCACATAACCCGCACCCATGTCCGAATGTCCACCAAATCCAGCTACCAGCCTTGCGCAGCCGTACACCTACACATAGCGAGTATTCCCCATATGTAGTAGGAAGTATCGTCCTAGGCAGTGTCAGGATTGCAAATATGTATCCCACGTTTGTAAACATCCCATCACAGTTACGTAAATCCAAATGCCCGTGCGTTCATGTTTCGGCAAAATGTGTGTACATCCCGCGTGGGATAAGTAACCTGTTGAAACCTCAGAGTTGTTTACATGCCATGGTGTCCAGTACTGTACACATCTGGACAAAACATGTATGTGTAGTCACGGTACTGTTCAGTTTCTACACAGACATGCAAAACATACTACGCAGGATGGAACAGTTGTCCACCATGCAGGTCTCCCCACTACGGTTGCCACCTGTTCAGATGCCCAAGGTGGGACATCCCTTGTAGAAATGTGAGAATTTGCAGGATAAAACATACCCCCGGCCAGTGCAAAGGACAGAATTACACTTGTATGCCAAGATAAAAGCTTATTCCATAGCATTTGAATAGCTTATGTTATCCCAAATAATAGTTATGTATTCCAGATACAAAATACCTGTATCATGCAACTAGTAAAGAAAATAAGAAATATACTTTTGTCTTAAAATCACAGGACAGTTGCCATGTCTTAGGTGTTGTCGCAGGACACAACTGTCCAAAGTGGGACTTCCCCTCGCAAAGTGGAACAGGTGGTAACCCTACTCCCCACTGAATTATCGACAGTATATATTCAACTCAATCACATACCGACACCACCTCTCAACCTATTACAGCAACAAAATCTGGACAAAGCCTAAAAGGATGGGTGGACAAATAGGGACAGATGTAATTACTGCTCTCACAAACTTTGAAAGTTCACAGAATAATAGTATGTACATAAGCATGAAATGTTGTGAAGGATGTGGGGTAGTCCCCAGTATTACAGAGGTCCGTACATTTATACTGTAACAAACCGTCACATATGTTGACTGTACTACTGCATACCTGTAGTTAATTCATAGTTAAGTCATGTGCAAAATAATAATCCTCGTAAGAATGAATACAGGAAATAGTCAAATGTGAATGGGAACACCACTCACCATGGATTATGTATTGTAACCACCCCCACCCATATTATGTTTTGCCAACATTATAAGCTGCTGACAGGTGCCCAAACACCTGTGCCTGTAAACACAGATAAAATGTTTAAAATGGACAAACCCTGTCCATGTGCTTTGTCTGACATTTGAACATGGTCAGGGCAGTTCCGTTCACCAGGCGGACAAGCCTAAACCCAGATCACCACATGAACACCCTGACAATTAAAGACCTGTATGTGTCAGGACTATAAGCCTTGGGGTTCTGAATATCCCTGCAGTGATTAAATATGCAGCTTGGGTCCAGAGCAGTAGGGAATAGGGAATGTGTAACATGTAGTACCGCATTTTTCCCAGCAGGGGAATGGATGCCTATGTCGTAAGTGAAGCGGTGAGGCATATGTTAATGTAGCTATGTACTATGGGTATGCATATAAATGAGTCAGAACACCAAAAGTATAGTGGTTAAAGCATCCGGCCAACGTGAATGCAGTCCCGGTTCAACTACGACTACAGCACATATAATGTGAAAGTGTAATGAATGCGTCTGTGCTGTACAGACAGTTAAATATGTAAAGGTGAACGTGTGTTTCGCATACGTCCGTTAACCGGATTACAGATAATTTACTGGTACTGTCACAAGTAATAAAGCCCACGTAAGCACAAAGTCTTAGTAAACGTATGTAACCCACAATAAGGATATGCATGTGCGCCTGCGCGTAACCCACAATAAGGAAATGCAAGTGCGCCTGTGCGTGTGTGATCCGCTCACAGCATAGTAAACGAATGCTGTTTCCCCCATGTTAGATATACATGGCTCAAACCTGTTAACCCCGTAAAGTATGAAACCGGACAAAGGCATGCAAACTACCGGTACAAATAGGGACAAACCCCAGATATGTGCCAGAACAAACATAGAAAGTGGATAGAATAACGGGTGTGTCAGTAGCATGGATTCTCTAAAGGGTATGCAGTCATAACCTGAACTGCTTGCCAGTATTCCCCACCGTAAGTCTCAAATGAAATGCCACTACATTGCCAGATAGACACAGGTTTATGTAAAACACACCGAAGATAAAGAGGCAACCAGCTGTACACTCTGCGACAATATGTACAGTGGAAAGGTATGGTATGGATATAGATATATGTGTATACACATAATCCACAGACGTAAACCAAAGCAAGTTATGAAATGAGGATTGTACATGTATATATGTATACACAACAGACATATGTCCCATAGATATGACATATGTACATAAATAGGCCACGTTATTGCTAATATGGGTAGACAAACAGACATGCATGAAAGGTGAATAAACCACTGCATTCCAAACCATTGGCCAGAAAGTGACAGTCCAGCAAGTTCTACACTTTAAACATGCAGATAGGTGTCCATTGCAGGACCCCAAAAATTGATCCATACGTAGTGTCAACTGACATTGACGCAAAATAAGTGACCTCAGCAAATACGATATAGCTGTACATGCAACAGTAGCAGGTGCAAGGGTGATGACACATGTGTTGATAGAATGTATGATGTACAAACTGATATCCGGAGAATGGGGAGTGCATATAAGTGTCTCCACACTTCAGTACCGCACACATTAAACATGTGTAATGGGTACTGTAGAGGGTTGTCATGTATGGGAATCATGGGTATGCAGAAATGGGCCTAGGTGTTTTGGCAGAGATTTCGTAGGCCCACCCCGTGGGAGTGATGTGGGTATAGCACACGCCTATATTCTCAATAATGGGGCAAACCATCCACTGGATATTGCGTAAACCATTTTGGCAATATGTAAGGCCCTATATCAGTGTCATGTAGGCGATTATCATGGATGGACATGCGTACAACCAAGATGGTACCCATAACTGGCAAACTGTCAGAATAACACAGCTGCACTAAGGCATAGTACATGAAATACAAATAGGGACTATATTAGATATACCCCAGACAAAGTCAGAACGTTGTGAAAATACTGGCGTAACCAGGAATACGTATGTTATGAGTGGAATGGAAATGTCAGTCACTATTATCTAACCGCACAGTTCATAATGCCTTGCCAGCAATCTACCAGAAAGGCACATTACTATGACAAATGTAACAAGGGCAAAGGTCAAACGTCAGGGCGTTTACCCATAATGTGTACAGGTTAGGGGTATGAAGGTAACCTGTCCAAAATACATGTACAGAACTAGTGATACTAGGTGGACAGGTGAGAAGAAAGACATCAGGACAAATGAGAAAACATGTACAAGTCATACGCATGTACTCCGACAAATGTGAATGACAACGTATGCCCTGTGAATGTCAATGTGGAAGGTTAATAGACACAAAAGTAATGTGGCCCTCAGGGTATCATGCAGTGTCACCGTAACAATGTCCAGTCCCCCATACTCGTACGTGAGCTCTGCCACTGACGGAAAGCGCAAATACCGGCGCACACATACGGTACATGATAGACCAATTAGTGTGGATAAGCAGCTGTTGGCCTGTGAGAGGAATACAACTGTCTGGGTGGGTGTGTCCTGCAATATAAATGTAATGGCATGTGGCCTGTGATGCCGCCATACAGAGTGTGTATTGGTGTCAGAAAGTTGATATCTTGTATCAGACACATACTCCACAACTGTACAGATTTATGCAGAATGTGCAGAGTTCTGCCTCATATGTTTGATGTGTTCCACGTAACATCAGTAAAATTCTGGCACATTCCTGATGACTGAAGTCATGAAATAATGACAAACATGTGATTAAGACACCAAATCCAACAGAAAAGCCATACTAATGCAAAACCTATTATTGTGTCAACTATCTACGTTTGTAAGAGCAACATGTCAATACTGCCCCTATGTGTCCCGCTATCAGATAAGGCCTTGTCCAGAATTTGCTCTAGGAGGTGGAGTGGTATGATCAGAAACAGATACATGTGTGAGGAAACAGCAATATCGACTAGAAGATAATGCAGAAGGTATGAAAAGCGCTACAGTAGGACGTTCAGTACTGTCCGCAGGTATGTGCTGACATGTCAAATGACACAACAGTCTACATGAAGTACCTATAGGGTTGTCACCTTTACAAATGATGATAGTGGGACATACCTACAGCCATGCACACAGCACAAATAGACATACACACAGCAAAACTAGGCCATGATACATGGAGCCTCCGGCATGTATGAGTACAGTGAGAGTACAGCAAGGATAGATGTCTGCCAAGATATACAGCAAACGCCTGTAAGGGCGTGTAACACCGCCCGTAACACGGACGTTGCATGGACAATGTTGGGATTTGCAACTTACCCCATTGGTATGTGAAAGCTATGCAAATATGCGATACATGAAACAGTCAGCTGTCCATGCAAGAGCAGAGTTATGGGCAGAAAATAGATTATATATATATATGTATATATATATATATATATATATATATACAGAGAGAGAGAGAGAGAGAGATACAGACATACACACACACACACGTGGCAGGGCTGGTAATTGAACTTACCCATTACTACCCTATCACACTACAGCATGATGCATTTACAGAATGCGCTACCGAGATTACTAAATACAGCAGACACACAGGCATTCTACTAGGTGTGTGTCAACATCCGCAAAGACAAAGACGTCAGCAGGATATATCTGTGTTGCAAAGCATCTAAAAGCATAACCTGAGTCCCCAGGCGGACGGGAGCATGCACACACACACACACACGCACACACACACACACACACACATCTGGCAGGCCTGGGAATCGAACTTACACCTAACTACCCTATTACACTACAGCATGATGCATTTACAGAACACGCTATTGAGATTACTGAACACAGCACACCCAGAGGCATACTTCTAGGTGGGAGACATCATCCGCAAAGGCAAAGACACCGATAGGGAATGTATGTGTTGTGAGGCATCTAAAAGCATTACTGTGTCCCCAGGCAGCTGGAAACACACACACACTTGGAAGGGCCGGGAGTTGAACATACACCTAACTACTTTAACACACTACAGCATTACGCATTTACAGAACGTGCTACCGAGATTACTGAGCACAGCACTCCCAGAGGCATACTTCTAGGTGGGTGACATCATCCGCAAAGGTAAAGACGCCGATAGGGAATGTATGTGTTGTGAGGCATGTAAAAGCATTACTGTGTCCCCAGGCAGCTGGAAACACACACACACACACTTGGCAGGGCCGGGAGTTGAACATACACCTAACTACCTTATTACACTACAGCATTACGCATTTACAGAACATGCTACCGAGAATACTGAACACAGCACTCCCAGAGGCATACTTCTAGGTGGGTGACATCATCCGCAAAGGCAAAGACGCCGATAGGGAATGTATGTGTTGTGAGGCATCTAAAAGCATTACTGTGTCCCCAGGCAGCTGGAAACACACACAAACGCACACACTTGGCAGGGCCGGGAGTTGAACATACACCTAACTACCTTATCACACTACAGCATTACGCATTTACAGAATGCGCTACCGAGATTACTGAACACAGCACTCCCAGAGGCATACTTCTAGGTGGGTGACATCATCTGCAAAGGCAAAGACGCTGATAGGGAATGTATGTGTTGTGAGGCATCTAAAAGCATTACTGTGTCCCCAGGCAGCTGGAAACACACACACTTGGAAGGGCCGGGAGTTGAACATACACCTAACTACTTTAACACACTACAGCATTACGCATTTACAGAACGCTCTACCAAGATTACTGAGCACAGCACTCCCAGAGGCATACTTCTAGGTGGGTGACATCATCCGCAAAGGCAAAGATGCCGATAGGGAATGTTTAGAGAGTGAGCAGTCTGAAAGCATATTACTGT
Source organism: Protopterus annectens (assembly GCF_019279795.1). Taxonomy (NCBI): domain Eukaryota; kingdom Metazoa; phylum Chordata; order Ceratodontiformes; family Protopteridae; genus Protopterus; species Protopterus annectens. Next base: position 1,146,310,187 of record NC_056727.1, read on the forward strand.
CCCAAGGTAGACGTACACAAACACGGCAGTGCTGTCATCGGGCCAACTAAATATCTACGGAGCACTACAACACTAAATAGATACGGGATGTGCCACAGACAGTACACCCTTTGAGAGAGCAACCAGTGTGTTCAATGTAGGCATCCATCGTGACATTGAAAATGGACATCAGTTGCCTGGATGACCACCATGGCTATACAGGATGCCAATGGCCATGCCCACACGCTTAGTATCACACGTCTGTTTGGAATGTACTGTGTGTCCATCTACACAACAGCATACTGGGCATGCCCACACACTTTGCAGTTGCAAAGGGCCATCTTGCATGCACATGGAGTCTAATCACGGAAGGGCGTAGTGTGGAATGTACTGTGTGTCCATCTACACAACGGCATACTGGACATGCTCACACACTTAGCAGTTGCAAAAGGCCATCTTGCATGCACACGAAGTCTAATCACGGAAGGGCACAGTGTGAAATGTACTGTGTGTCCATCTACACAACAGCGTACTGGGCATGCTCACACACTTAGCAGTTGCAAAGGGCCATCTTGCATGCACATGGAGTCTAATCACGGAAGGGCGCAGTGTGGAATGTTCTGTGTGTTCATCTACACAATGGCGTACTGGGCATGCTCACACACTTAGCAGTTGCAAAGGGCCATCTTGCATGTACACGGAGTCTAATCACGGAAGGGCGCAGTGCGGAATGTACTGTGTGTCCATCTACACAACGGCATACTGGGCATGCTCACACACTTAGCAGTTGCAAAGGGCCAACTTGCATGCACACGGAGTCTAATCATGGAAAGGTGCAGTGTGGAATATACTGTGTGTCCATCTACACAACAGCATACTGGGCATGCTCACACACTTAGCTGTTGCAAAGGGCCGTCTTGCATGCAGATGGAGTGTACACACAGAAGAGCACAGTACAGAATGGCACAGTAAGGTATAACTGTCCTCACGCACAGGGTGGTCACACATGCAGTGATCTGTACACACACAGCTGCCATCACAGCTGTCACAGGTGCAGGTCACACACGTACACACTGCAGTGTACACTGTAGCTGTCAAGTCAGCACCATGTCGTCGGTGCAGCACTACATAGCCTTACGGTCCCACAACACCATGTGACACATGACCACTGGGCTGTACAGTGGTGTACACCAGCTGTGCAGAGTACACATGTACCAACAGGGATCCAACAGGTGTTATGCATTGCAATGATACCAGTATACATGAACAGGTCGGCTCAACACATACCATGGCCCTTACACAGCTGTGACACCTGACTGTTGCTGTACACCAATGAACACACGTCTAGATATGTCATACATGTGATTGTGTGGATGTGTGCATGGACTGCACACACAACACATACATACATAGCCTTTGATGTACCTCGTGCATAACACTGGCCTAATCAATGCTACACACGTGACTGGAAGGTGGGCCCATGTCTGTTGAATGCTCACACTACAGGGGGTAGCAGTGTTGACCGGGACACATACCCTTGTACTGGTCGCCTGTGACACCCATGATATCATACCGCAGTCCATGTGTTATGTATGTCAACACACATGTCCAACAATAGCAATGCATACAAACATGGCAGCAGGAGATACATGTGACATCTGTACTGTGCATGCAGCAACCATGCATGTGCAGTGGCCGATGTTCGTAACATAGTTGCAGCTACCTACGACATGCAGACGCAATGCAGACCCATCATTGACACCTGTATACAGTGACATGCAAACAGCACGTATGGATGGGATGTGTGTACATAAAATGGTGAACCACCTGTCTAGATGTATGTGTGCAGGGGGTGGCTCACAGTTGTGTCACACACCATCCTATCATGCCATGTGCAAACAGTATGCTATGTCGCTGTTACGTGACGGTGCTGACATAATGCATACACAGCGGTCAGGTGTTAACAACTATATGTCACATGGCACACCTACAACCTCCCGTGTGCATATAGCAGCACATTTTCCAGATATAGCGTTGGTACACATAATGCAATCAATACCGCTGCATGTCTATCAAACGTGTCATCATATGGCAGGTGTATCATTCCCAGCACTGTCATGTGTGTCCGAATGTGTGACCAGGGATGCCACATATCGTGGGGAATATGTCCCAGTTGCTACACATCCCTGTACACCATTGTAGAGATCTGTACATACGTCAGTGTGGGAAGCATGAAGTCGGCCGGTGTGATGCATCACACACATCGGCTGTCCGTATACACATGTGTGGTCACCACAGTGTGTGTGTGTCTGTATGTATGTCTGGTGCTTGGTGTGAGGGTGTATGCTAATATACGGTGGGAAATGATCACTAACCCCACGTGGTGACTAACCCATAATGGTGATGCATTGCACAACCCTGTTGATGCCATAGGTCCCGGCCATACTGGCTACCTGTGCATGTCCCTTCTCTGTGACACATCATGTGGGTGCATAGTACTGTGAGGGTGATGACCACACAGGCAAGGGTCCCCACCTGCACACTATGGGGTGTGCATTATAGTGGTGTACACCCCGTGAATGCGGCCATGTTCCCGTACTGTTACAGGGTCCTACTGCTGCACAGTGTGGCCTCCAGATACCAAGTGACACCTCGCATCATCATTGGCCAGGCCGCTGTGTACAACCCCTGCACCATGTCACCATACCTGTAATGTGTCTGGCTATGTATGTCACGTCTCTGTCCAGTGTAGTCTGTGGCACCGACCACATGCATCAGGTGCAGTATATGTGCGGACATCTGTGTCATGTTGGTGTGTCCAACAGTCAGGTTGAGGGTACATGTAGCATGCTGATATTGCCAGACGTGCCTGTGAGTAATCCACAGTTACATGTGGGGAACTGCAAACACTGCTACCTGTAGGCACATGCAAGTACACCATAGGAGGGAACCAGGGTATCACAACCAACATGGTGCTACAGATGTAACCGAGACAATTACCGTGAACACTTCACAATGCATGCTGCACCTGCACTACATGGTATGACTGGTGCATGTCGACAGTACACAACCTATGTCACATACACATCTCTCAGTACTCACACACAATCACTGCAACATACACATCCCTCACTATGCATACACAGGTAATATTACATACACCTCTCACTATGCTGTTCACCCTGTGCATCAGAATATTTGTGCATAACCCTGCACCGATGGTATGGATGACAGGGATGCGGCACAGGCTTCATCATATGCACAGGGTGATATGTTTGCCAGGGGCATAGGCTGCACCAATGGATAACATCATGTGTGTTTGTAAGGGCCGGTGAGTTGACTGGACATGTCTGTGCAGAATGCATGTGGATGTTGTGGAGCCCTACAGTTGTGTTTGCTGTGTGCGTGTATGTGTGTACATAGTTCTGCCATTTGTGAGGCCTACACAGGGTATAATTGACAGCCCCAGATTGTACAGAACAGGTTGTACAGCTCACTGTGTCCGTCCACGACCACGTGGCCTGTGCCTGCCTGGGGTTGCACAGGCACTACCAGGTGGAGGTACAGAGTGGCTACTGTCAGACGACACATGTCCGCTGGAACCGTGTCCCCACTGAGACCATCCAGGGCCATGTCCATGTGGCCTGCTGTGTCCTAGTGTTAACAGCGCAGCACCAGCTGCACTGCTACTGCTACCGGCACTATGGGAGCGGGCATGTGAGGTGGCACGCTCACGTCGACCTAAACTAGGTGGTGTTGCTGGCCTAAGTCCACATGGCCTACGCCTCACACCTACTAGGTGTTCCAGCACAGACAGCTCCCGCTCACGGATTGCCATGCCTCGGTCAAGGATTCCGACCATTTCACCTAATCGCCTATCCAGAACATTAGCAATCTGCTGTTGAGCATTTGCCAATGCCTGGATGTTGTCATTTAGGGTATGGATAGCAGCCCTCTGTAGCCTCTGCCCTTCTCTGTTCTGCCGTTCAGCACGTGCCTGTGCCAACATTACAGTCTGGAACATGCGTCTGGTGATACCAGCTGCTGCGCTCTGTCCTGCAGGTGCATGTCTGCCAGAGGTCCTCCTACGAGCAGCACTGGCCACATGCCTGTGTGGCACATCTGCAGTCATTACACTGACACCATGGTGTGTTCCTGTTCCACGCTAACATACGCTGACTGTCCTTCCTCTATGGCCACTGGTGATGCGGTATGTGTTTGCAGCAGAACTGTGTGCAGGGAAGAGGGGGACATAGCTGGGATGGTAACCATTGGCACAGATTCAGCCCCTGACAACCCTGTCTGTACCTCATGCATATGTTCATCACCACTAGTATCTGTGGGGACACCAACATCAGATGGACCGCAGGAGGGTAACGCACCTACATCACCTGTGAATGCAAAGAAATACTGTAAGGTACAATAGACACAGACACACACACAGACACACACAGACACACACACAGACGCACACACAGACACACACAGACACACACAGACACAGACACACACACAAACACAGACACACACACACAAACACAGACACACACAGACACACTATGCATATGATTTGTCAGATGGCATGCAGCATGCCTGCGATACAGCAGAGTACATGCAGCTCAGACATTAATAGTGTTAGTAAGCATACCTCCCTGGCGTGCACACTACAGCAAGCAGGTGTCATATCAGTAGCCATGCAGTTCACACAATCATGGTAGTATGCATGCATCCCCGTGATACACCATGTGTCCCAGAACAGGATAACAGTACACATGGCTGACGTGACCTTGACATGTAATCTGCTGACATGTGCATTAACATGTATACATGTTTGACACAATGGTGTCCTGACACATGTACAGCATCATAATGGGCTTCACATTGCAGTGTTGTGTGTATGCCGTACAAATAGAATGCATGTTTAGCAAATGTGCATGAGCATGGGAGGGTAGTGTGAGGCATCTACATTGCTATACAGTGTGAAGTGCAGACACTGTGCCATTGCATGGCAACATGAGGCATCTATGTTGCTGTAGAATGCATAATATGTACACATTGTATAGCCATAACTGCAACACAGTCGTGATGTTCAACAGATCGTATATGGTAGACTTCAGTGACACCTCCAGTAGCTGTGCACAGGCATTTAGGTTGTCCAGTGTACCACATCAACTGTATAATCAGTCAACTAAGGCTATAATTGGACCATGTGTGGACAATGTGCAACAGGGTGTATACACATCCCAAGCACTGTGTGGCTACATGTCTCTGGCCATCCCCCATGGCCATGTATGCACGTTTGTTGGCCAATTGTGTGTGATGGGCATCTTTTCCACATGTCTGTGTTGTCCCATATGACATACACCCATAGATGTCAGATATGTCACAATCCACAGGGCTATGCAGACAACGGGTTGTATGTTTGGTATGTGGGGTATAGGTAATGCGATAGTGTGACAGTATTGCAGACAGAACACTACATGTCTGGGACATGTCAGGTGGCACATCACAATGTGTGCACCCAATGCAGGGGCATATGACACAATGGTGACACCTGTGGGCTGCACATATCACAGCTCACTGTGTGGTACTGTGTGCGTACCACACATGTTGTTCCAATGCATACTGCATATGCCTCCATTGTAGAACACCTCCACCGTTGTATGCACAGCTGACCACACATGTCGCAATGACAAGTACTGTGGTTTCAAGTCGGTGTATCATTACATTTGTATATATTGCACATGGGTGGCGTGTGTGAATGAAGGGTGGTGCGACCTGCATATCGTGACTGGAACAAACATCAGGTGTGCAAGTGTTAACTGGCCACATGGCAAATAGATCTACACTGTAACATGCCTGATACTGATGACAGTCTCACCTGCAATGGACCCATGTCTGTGCGGCACGCCAGAGGTACCTGTATAGGGGTGACACACCAGTATGAACATTATCCATGACTGTATGACAGCCACAGGTTGCACTGTGCATGTGAACACATTCACCTGTGTAATAGCATATAGTATGCACATGTGTGCATACACAACGTAGCATACTGTAGTATGCAGCATGTGTGTCCACATACCTGGCATATGTTGTTACTTTACATAATGTACAGTGACACATGCAACTACATGGGATATAATAGCCATATGTGCAGTACTGACTTACCAGGCAACTCCAGGCTCATTGGTTGGGAGACACCCACCTCCACGATGGCAGCTAGTGTTTCTGGATGCTGTTCCCTGGGTGTCCCCAGACTGGCCAGTAGCTCCTCGGTGTGTGTGAGTGAGGGCTGGGTTGGTGGCCCACCACCTGTTCCACCTTGTTCCCTGGTGATTGCAGTGGCACGCTGTTTTGCATGTCATATCAGGTCCATGCAGTGTCTGCGCACCTGCTGGTAGGTGCGGTTATGGCCACCCACATCGTTCACCCTCCTGCGTAGATCCTGCCACACATCATCCCGCTGCTGGGCATGCTGTGGCACATGGCTGAATAACAAGTCATAGTTGTCATGGAGCTGTGGGATGAGGACATCATCCTCCTGGCGGGTGTATGCTGGGAGGCGTGTACGAGGCATTATCTGTAAGACATAATGATGGTGACAGGTCACAGTTTCAGAGATGTACAGAGATACTGCTGCACATACATTTCTATGACATCTACTACATCTGCACAGTTATCTTTGCAAAGCATCATGACACTGACACGACTGACGTGTTTGTGTCACACATGTCACACCCATTATGCATTGGATATCATCAGCATATACGTGTGTCACCTCATTACAGTGTTCATACTCCATGTAAATGCTGTCTTGCTGTGGGCATGTCTATTTGCCTGCACTTGTGTTCTTACCTATCTGCACATGTCTGGATGTGTCCACGGTACTACTGTTGACCTGGATGCTGTGTATATGTCACATATCAACACAGACACAGCCATAATGGACTTGAGCAGTGACAATGCACACATACGCATGGACACCTGTACATGCATGTGTTTTGCCATATACATCTACACAGCACTGTACAACTGTTCAACATCCTGCCACGGATCGCCTGTATTGCACATGTGATAGACATGGGACAATGGCTAGTCAGATGACATTCACAGGGATGGTTATCAACCATAGCATGTGCGGGCACGGTTTCCAAGCTGTAACAGATAGCCATTGTGCCACCGCAAGGTGCATCAGTGCCACATTACTGATCCAGTCAGTTGATAGTACATCTACCGTGTGGCCATCACACCATGTATGACTGGGATGACATGTGCAACTTTGATGGATAGGGTTGCATGGTATGGTGGGAGTATGTCACATATATGGCACAGGATCTGTCCAGCCTGTAGCGATCCTAGTATTAGGATGGTGGCTGTCCATGACATATGTCTTATAGATCAGGATATGGACATGTAGCATGTCCATCATCATGGTGTAGCAAATGTCCTTCTACAAGGTAGACAGCATGCTGCATAGTGGAGGTGAGGATTGTGAAGGCTGGTATCGCACATCCATGCATAGCCATTACGCATTACAAGTGGTATGTGATCCAATATTGGTCACCACAGTGCTGTATATGCCTGTCCAGTGATCTCCGTGCTCATGGATGGCACCCTGACATGACATGGGTACCTCATATGACTACCTAAGGGGCCTGGAGACATCACCATGTCGGGGGGTGCACTGCACAGCACCATCCCTTACACAGTGTCCATAATGTTGCCCACAGTGGTTTATGGGTACAGGGATGTTCACCTAGCGGTGACACTGCTGGTATCATCCATCAGACTGTGCACATATGTCACACACCTCACCCACACAGCCCATTCTGTATGTTGTTCACAACACTGACACAGCTATACTGATAGGTCATGGCCATTCACAGCCTTACATACACAGATGCCTAACATTTGTCTGTGTGGTATGGGCTACAATGAGGGTGGGGTACAATACATTAACCCTGTTCTACTGTAGCTGGCACTGGTGTGCTGTGCACATGTCACTCTTGCACCTTTTGTAGTTGTGAGTCTGTCAACAGGCCACTGGTGGAACACTCCTGTGACATGCAAAGGTATTTGTAATCAAATATCCGTGTTGTCTTGTACATCTGTACTGCTAACATCTACAGTGCTAATGGTTAATGGACATGCACAGCATACTCAGCAGGGTTATAGTGCGGTGCCACCCTAAATGACTGTCATCACCACTTGTGGGTTGATATTATCCAACACCCTATCTGTATTGTATGGTCATGCTAGGCACTTGTTCAGAACTTGTGAGCATGTCATGAGCTACTGATTACTATAGCACCCATTCCACACCATGTCCCACAGGTACACTGGCTGTCCTACACTTCCCAGCTTGCTTAAGGTAAGACAGCTGTTGTACACACGTAATGCACATATCCTGTGGGACATGGGTGTATATACAGGCATGTCCAACTGTCACGTACCAGTGCTACTGCCTGTCTATATGACGGATATGTCGTACATGTGGCAATAGAGCAATTGTCTCATGTACACATTCAATGCTCACCTCCCAACATACGGCACTACAGCCTGTGGGGGATGCACTTCTGCAGCCGTGCTGGGGGCATAGCTCTCAGGTGTACCTCATTACGAGGAAGGTACCTCATTTGGGGTTCTAAAAGGTGCATGTTCCTCAAGGTTCCACATTGGAAGGGTCTGTCACACATTCATTGTTGTAAATTGTTTACCTGCTAGCCATGGCTAAATAGATGGGAATCATATTAATTCATTGGAATATCTTTTTTATACGTAAGACCAGCCTATTTTAGCTATCATATGCCCTTCCTAGTTGAAGCTGTTAGTAAGTCAGTTGTAAGTGTTCCACATTTTGCCCATTTGTCACACAGTATGAGGGCTAATGTTCCTCAGTTTGGGGACAGGAGGTTGACAGCTATGGCTGGGGGTAATGCTGTCACCAACCCTGACTGCACCTGACAGTCATTTGGGGATGTGTAACATTCGCAACACACCCCACCCATCACATAGTCTCACATGATCTACACTACTGGCCACACCTACGGGGACAACTTGTGCAGTACGTCTCCATACTCACTGTAGGCACCAGAGGTAGCCCCCATCATGGAAGACAACATCACCAGCTTATAGCCCACAGACTCATGTGTGCCCATCACATACAGCCAATAGTGAGTTATAACATTCACAACACACCAGTCATAGCTGACTCTGTAGGGAGTCACAGTGCAGTTCCACACAGCAGGCTACACAAGGCGTTAGTCGCTTACATCTTGCCGTCGGGTAACTGCTTCTGCAACATAACCTATGCAGCCATGCCACACCTCACCAGGTACGATATGACTGTCATTCTCCATGTTAGTGTGACTGCCCTGTGATGCCACGTCACAGACTACGTGTGCAGGGACATGCAATAGCTCACCAGTGTTATAGCTCTGAGGGTGTGGGCCAAGCCCTGGGGAGCATTTTGCATTCGTCCGGACACGATACCACTGTACAATGATCGACTGTGTCACTTCAACAGTTGCCTATGCTCCTATTGTCATTCCACAGGCATCTGGTATCTGTCCGCTATGACTGTCCTGGTCAAACACAATGCTGTGGCACAGATGACTTGCACCTGTCAGCCCTGGGAGTACAGCTCACATGTAAGGCTCTTGCTGCTTCTATACTGCCTGTCTTGCACAGTTTCCAATAACTGTCACCGGCAGGGCGGTAACTGGCAGGCACGACATGGGGTCATGTGACACAATGCTTGCATCTTCCTCTGTGATGCACGCAGGCAAGGCACACCTTATAGTGCACCACTCAAACATCTCTGCAGTGACTGGGACCTGCCTCTAGGCTCTGCAGAGCACAACCGCAATGACAGGTTATAGACAGACCATACCTTTCAGGCACATACCTGGACCGGCACACCCACAGCTGAGGGGTTCCCTTATCCCACTATGTTTTGCACACATCCTGGCAAGTTACTTAGCACAATGCATCAGAGGTGCTCCACGTGCAACTAACTGTGTCTGGGACTGCTATACACATTGTAACAAGCGACAGAGTCAACATCATACCCCACGGGTAACATACCTTCTATGTTGGTATAGTGGACAGTGGGCCTCAGACAGCTACTACTGATGTGTGACTGACACTACCCCACACTTCACTGGGATAGCCACTCATGTACCGACACATCCATGAGTCATACCCTCCACTCTGCTGGATCAACCCATACACACCACCTCCAAGACCTACATTACCCTTGGCATGAACACTACCACGATGTGACTGGTGTTACACACCTGGAGTTATCCCCTCATTGGTGGATTCCAAACATATACTAATCGACCTTGTTAGCCACATCCTGGCAACACACCCATCACAGCATACACAGTACATGAGTACTACAACACCTACTACAGACGTCTGCTGACAGTGGTTGTTAACATCATGACACCCGTGCAGATGGACAATGCACATACAAATGCTGACACATACCCCAGTGCACTTCATTACCATGTACACAACTGCATGGATCATGCTATTCCACACAGAAACATGATGGTACACACCAGATAACAGATGCCACTCTGGTGGTCATGTTCCATGGACATATGATGTACAACAACAGGTGTAGGCTGTTGCACAGTGGTGTACATTCCCATGTGTGGGGTGGCTCACTGGTCAGCCATGGTGGGGCCACAGGGTCCCTCATCACATACTCCAAGACTAGCTATGTAAACATGACTGCCACACATTCCAGGGTGTACCACCAGGCATTATGGTGGTATGTCAGTATTCGATGGCAACACCCACATCTGCTGTCACAAACAACAGTCACTCAGGAACATTGCAGATCCAGGTGTTGTTGGCAACATGCTGGAGGATGGATTCAATGCTGACATTACACCCTCTCACTCACTACAGGGCCGCAATCCATACATGAACATTGTGGTGTCCCTGTGGTCACACCTACACAGTATTGACCTACACTCTATATGTCCTGGGACACTGGCCCCATGTCACCTTCCAATGTCCCAGGCTGTGATGTCCACCAACCTCTGAATTACATGTCTCCCCACTGGGCCACCATATTCAGTAATAGCCTTGTTTCAGACATTGTAGCCCCTGAATGGCACACAGCAGCATTTATCACACTACACACAGGTGGCACCACATTGCACGAGTGGGACTATAGTCCTACACACCTGGCTGGACTGTTCTGCATGGCTATGGGGCACATCATCAAGGACGTCATTCACAGAGACATTGTTGGGCTCCCGTCCTTTGCTGCCACCCGGGTTGGGCTTGTTAAGGCCAGAGCATGGCCCCTACATATGGTGGACTCCTTTCATACAGTTACCAGGGCAGTTGCTGATGGTACGGGAGTCCACACATCCTACATTGTCCTCTCATTGCCTTTCAGCACCATTCCCCATTCTGGTATTGACAACATGCACATCCACCTGCACATCATACCCTGTGTCTCAGGATGTTATGCAATGTGGCTCATGGACAGGACACACAGTGAGGCCAGCATACCATAGTACCTACTACATGTCAGGTACATTTGGTATACCACGGTCCTCAGTCATAGGGCCCCTCATGTTCAGTATATGCTTCCCTGTGGAACAAGCTAGCACAGGGGACTTTCCCTGCCTAGCTTTCAAACCCCTACATACCAAGCACCATGATTGCTTCACCAGCTGATACTGACTCCAACCATACGGGTGTCGCTGTGACAGATACATAATATGACTATCATGGCATCAAGCTGCATGACACAAGGTGTATGCACATCACCTTTGCATTACACCATTCACCCACTGACTATCACATGGATGGTAGTCCCCTACATACATATCACATTGTACATGTTTGCAGTACACACATATGTCGCACCCACTCCTGTGGTTACCGTATTGCCACTGTGGCATGGATATCCTTCTATGTGGCCACACCTATCTGTACTGGGTGTGTAGCTGGTACATAGGTACCCATTATACCTCTGAACTCAAGACATCTACACACATTCAAGGGTACACCACCCCATTTAGGGTGTACCTTACACAGCAGCTACAGCTTTACAAGCCACAACATTAACACGCCATGATGTTTACTGAGCTACGACAGTTTGAATATGCGGCTGCACTACAGACACCACATCTGTACACATTTGCATACTACATACTCAGGGGTGACCTCTGCTGATCAGACAGGGCCCATGTCCACAACATTATTGATGGATATACTCCTCATACGCGACATAAGCAGAGGCCACTGTGAGCAACATGCTCATGGATATGTGCACACACGCCACAATGAGTGGGATGTGCTTGTGGGTTACATTCCCAAACCGGACACTCACCATGCTTTGGAACAGAAGTCCTATGTACATCACGCAAGGGACACTCAGTAGCACTGTTCATGTGATACCTCCCTTGGTGGTTGGGAGACACATGTAGGCCTGGGATCACTGCAGTGGCTGTACTGTGCAGAGGTGCAGGTGACACCTAGCTCTGCTGTTCATAGGGCACTACCCTAGAGAGGTGCCACTAGTGTGAACACTGTAGTTCTGCTTACACATGGACTTGCCAGACTGCATAGTACCCCACTATGCACCTGTGAAGCTATTACATGTCCTTTGTGCATGGTTACTTGGTAGCCCTTCCATTTAGAGTAGCTATCATGTTATTACTATGTCCCATACCTACAGGCCATATGTATCCTGTTATTGTACATACCAATAGATGATACCTGTGGTATGCATGATATGCCTGTTATGCTGTGTAGAATATCTGTCATATCTACCTATAATACTATACATTACACATATTTCACATAGTATCCCATAATGCAAAGTATACTTGCACAGCGGGACTACCTTACATATGTCATTAACGTTATATGCCCATACACATGCGTGCTGTGACAGTATATCAACATATACTATCCCCTGCTATGTCACGTCCTTGTTGGACATACCCTACCACTGACGGCGGGTTGTATGGAATTGTTCTGTTTAACGCCCTCATGTAGCATTCCTTGTGGTGTCTGTGCTGTGTACCTTGTGTCCCACTGCTGGACGCACAGTTTCTACAAGCGTTAGTATGCTCAGCAAGACATCACTACATAAATACCTTTCCCCACTTTATGCATTGCGGACACGTTTAATTAATACAAACCAGGCTATACATACAGTAAAACTAATTAATACAGATCATGCTATACATAACCTTACATATCGGACGTTCTACATACCTTGTTGTCATTACAGCGTTTCGTTTCTATCTCTCTCACAGTGTTTCAACTGGTATTCGGTATGAGCATATGGTTTGAATGTCTGGCAAGTCATCCTTATATACGTCGATACCTGAAACATGTGGATTCATCCCGCCAATTGGTGTTCCTGAGTGACTAATTACTTGCATATCAGCTGTGCAGCTACTCCATTCGCCAATTACACGGCGACAGTGGGGTATAATTGGATTCTCCACTTGGGCGTTGCCTATTTGCCCTACCTTCGGGTAGACGGTCTGTATTGTGTTTTGTTATGTGTAACTGCAACTGCTATGCATGGAGACAAGTATAGTTTGGATTCATGTCCCCCGTGGATTGTGTGTGACAGGTAGAGTATTTGGTTCAACATGTGGGTGTACCTGTCATCCCAACGTCTGCTAACGGAGTATCGCAAACAAAACCTGTAACATGGCTGTTTGTTCCATTATACAATGCCTGCAAGTTTGCATGACGCCTTTAATTGTGTCTCTCACATGGTATGTTGAGGGTTCTGCAGATGTAATTGACTGACTGGATGTTTGTGCTGCTATTACAGTCTGTATTGCTTTAGTTTCTAGTGTGGGGGATGTTGGTGGGTGTACGTAACATATACAGGTTTGTGGGCCTTGCATTTCTACATAATCCGTATATATGTGTGTGGGCTCCGTCCCTAATTAGAGAGCTAACAGTTAGTAGACTTATGTTATGGGATTGTACGTTGGGCCATTGTTAATTGGTTTCTATATCATCTGCAGGTGAGCTTGCTACTTGTATACCTCCGTAATTGCAGCGATATATCAAGGGATATGTGTAAGTGATAGCTATCCCTTGTATTTCTGTCCCAGATATTTGCAGTCACTGTGGTTGTGTTGTTAAAAGAGCCTGTTTGCCATGGGTTGCCACCTTTTCATATGGTCATTGTTGGACACTTGCGGGACACAAAGCGGTGTTTACAGGCCAACACGTAGCCACGGTCAGTACACAGGTTAGCACATACTTTTATCCTTACTACATACCTATTGTTGTGTGACTTTGGCTACTTATCATATTGCATGTAACATTTACATTTCTTACATACAGGCATAACTATTAAATATTACACATAGTAGAAAATCCAAAGTACACACAACCAGCCAACAGAGCGTGGTACCAGCGAAATAATAAAATAAAAGAAACTGATAAGCATAAAACGTATGCTGGTACCTAATGGCACAAAATCCAAAAACGTAAAATCACCAGCAAATAAATAGAACAATCTTCGTGAAAGTATTCAAAACGCTGAATGAAAGTATATAAAACGAATCCCTTTATTCACAAGTAAGCGCTTTCACCCGAAGGCTTCTTCAGACTTATGCACATCTTAAAATACTTACAGAGTTAAATATCCCTCCTTGCATTGCTATTGGTCAACCATTCAACCATAGAAAAACTCAATATTCTTTTAAAAACTCCAAAGCATTAAAGCGCTAATTCCACAATTAATAAAAACCTGTATTTCAATATATAAAAATATAATGAGTAACAAACAGAAATACATGTAACATTCTAACCTATACTAAAATATCTTTTAAAATGCATATATATAAGAAATATAATATACAATATATAATGCTTGTAAATTTGCAAATAAACACAGTCAAATATATTGAAACAATACTAATAACTTATCATTCATATAAAGCACAAATAAAGTATATAAATATAAAAATACTAAAGTCTAAACACAAACCTACACATAAAAAATCCTATCTAATGCTTAGGTTTGTTAAGCCTTCTCCTTTTTAAAAAGGGTTTTACTTGGACCTTATCGTTTAAACCTGGTGGTTGGTCAGCCCTACATCTAATTATCCATTTCATTTCACATTCTAGAGTGTAATTAATTATGTCACCCCCTCTTGTATTAATTTCAATTTTTTGTAATACGCTAAATTTAAAAGTATGTGTGGAACCCAGATCCATATTATGTTTGGCCAGAGCATTAAACTCCGAACCTATTCTAATGTGATACACATGTTCCCTTATGCGTTCTTTCAGGAACCTATTGGTTTTCCCAATATAGAACGCAGGGCATGCTATACATCTAGCCAGATATATAACATTCTTACTATTACAGTTTGTTGCTGTATTAAAATGAAATAATTGTTTAGTAATAGGATGAATAAAGTCTGCTTCTTTCTCAATGTACATATATTGGTTACATTTACCACAAGGTGTGGTGTTAGTTTCACATCTATTCAACCCTTTCATAGTCAAAGCATTTTTGGGTCTACAAAGCAATTTCTGAGGTTAGGTTTGTTCTTAAACAATACATTAGGCCTTGGACCTACAACCTTACTAATTTCATTATCCAAAAGAAGAATATCCCAATGTTTTATCAGAAGCTGTTTCAGATGCACAGCATCCTTCGTAAAAAACATAGGGGCCCTAAGGTCCACTGGTGGAGATAATGAACCAATATCAGATAAATCTAAAGGTTCAGAGAAATAAGGTTTCGCTTTGGTGTTCCTTAAATTATTAACTTCAAATGTCTGTTCAAACATTTCTTTCTTGTAGCCTCTTTGGACAAATTTAGCTCTCAGGTCATCCAATTCCCTATTATAACCTTCCTCAGTTGGATTAAGCCTAGATGCCCTCATTATTTGTCCTTTCATGACGTTATTAAAAACATATTTAGGATGCATACTGTGCCTATGAAGTAGGGTATTCCTATGGCACAATTTCCGATGTACAGAGGTGTTAAGCAATCCATTGCTAAGTCTAGAAATGTTGACATCTAAATATGATATCTCATCCACTGAATAATTCAAAGTAAATTTCAAAAAACTAGTGGAGGTGTTCAAACTTTCAACAAATTTCAAAAGTGTATCGATATTACTCAGCCAAATAAAAAAGAGGTCATCTACAAACCTGCGATATAAACCTACATGTTCTTTGAACAAATCTAACCTGAAGAGGAAATTCTCCTCCCAATGGGCCATCACCAGGTTGGCGTATCTATTAGCACACAAAGTGCCCATAGCTACGCCATCCTTTTGCAAAAATATCTCCTCTCCAAACATAAAAACATTGTTCAGCAAAACTGGTTCTAAGAAAAGTGCTAACAAATCTATTTTCTCAGGGGTATAATCAGAATGGATACGTAGGTATTCCTGTATACACTGTACCCCTAAATCATTGGGGATAATCACAAATAAACTAACTACATCTAATGTTATTAAAACATAATGTAAATTATCATCCAACTAACAGGTATAAGCATATAAATCAAGTAAAACTTGTTTGCTATCTCATAGGATAATAGGGTTAGCATCCACAAGGGGTCTAAGATGAAATTCAGTGAAAATGGACAGAGGCTCAGTAGTCCAACCTTGACCAGCCACAATCGGTCTCATAGGAGGTTTCAACAAAGGCTTATGGACCTTTGGGAGCCCTTGTATAATGGGAATAAGGGGATTATTAACCTTAAGCTAGTTATATAATTCCTTAGTAATAACAAATGATGTTAAGAGTTCATCTAGCATGTCATAAGTCTGAAACACTTTCTCCATCACAGCCGTCATATCTATTTTAAGATAGAAATCTGTGTCTCTCAAAAGTTGCTGCATGATGGAATTATATTCTGGGGCATCCATAAGGACAATGGGTCCACCTTTATCAGCTGGCCTAATAACAAGCGTTTGATCATTCCTTAAGTCTGTTAAAGCTCGTCTTTGATGGTAATTTAAGTTATGCTTATATCTAGCATCATGACTCTCCTCAAAATAATTATAAATATCATTTTCTAGCATCCTAGAGAAAACATCCACTATTGGATGTAATTGAGGAACGTACGTACTATTAGAACAAAAATGGGGACCATTATCCAACACATTTTCTTTGCCAAAATCAAGCTTAAGTTGAATTTTCCTAATGAACATCTTAGCATCAATTATAGAGTCAACTACATTGCTTCTCTTTGTGGGAATAAAGCTTAATCCCTTGTTCAAAACTTGTTTTTCGTGTAGGGTTAATACTTTACTAGATAAATTCACTATCAACGAGTTGTTTTCTCCCACATTTTTTTCAGTGTGGGTCCCTGGTGTTCTCCACCTGAGCCCTTTCTTTTGTGCCTGCCCCTGCTGATGGATCGCTTCCTCCCCATGAACTGAGTTTGAGCTATGGGGAAAGGGGTGTGTGTTTTCTCATCAGCTGGGTTCAAAGATGATAAAGGAGTGTCATTATTAAGTATTTTACGTCTGACTACTGCCTCTACATGCGTAGGAGCAGGAGTCATATCACAAACAGTACTAATAGGCTGAGCTATAGATGTATCTAACTCTGTTGTAGCTCGAGCGTCATTCACGTTATTACTAGTACTATCCTGAAAGACATTCTCTGTAGAAGAATCATTCCTTCTAACAGGTGCGTTCATATTCACAACATCAATGACAGTAGTAATTAAACTATGAGTAACACTATCAGCATTCATATCATTCCTTCTAACAGGTACATTATTGTCACCATTATTCACATTCACATTTTCAAAGGCAGTATTTCTTGAACTGTGAGTGACATTATCAGCGTTCACATTAGTTACATATTCTCTTGGCCAAGTG
The DNA here is from genome assembly GCF_019279795.1 of Protopterus annectens. NCBI lineage: Eukaryota > Metazoa > Chordata > Ceratodontiformes > Protopteridae > Protopterus > Protopterus annectens. The sequence goes on from NC_056727.1 coordinate 1,146,328,039, forward strand.
AACACATTGCAATTTTTAAAGTCTCTTACATCTCTCATAATTTTATTCTTCTTTTGCTCTAGTAAGCATCTTTCAAACAGCAAAACATTGTCCAAAACTTTTTCTAGTTTTACGTCTGTAATATCACCTGATTATTTCCTTTTAATAGCATCAAATAGATTATTAACACTGGACCTTAAAAGATCCTCTTCCGGAGTGTGGAAGTCAATAAGAAGTCTCATATAATTATAGCTAAGCTCAATATTGAGCTGTTGCCATTTAAACAGTAAGTCTGCTTTGGAGTTTTTAAAAGAATATTGAGTTTTTCTATGGCTGAGTGGTTGACCAAAAGCAATGCAAGGAGGGATATTTAACTTTGTAAGTATTTTAAGATGTGCATAATTCTGAAGAAGCCTTCGGGTGAAAGTGCTTACTTGTGAATAAAGGGATTCGTTTTATATACTTTCATTCAGCGTTTTGAATACTTTCACGAAGATTGTTCTATTTATTTGCTGGTGATTTTACGTTTTTGGATTTTGTGCCATTAGGTACCAGCATACGTTTTATGCTTATCAGTTTCTTTTATTTTATTATTTTGCTGGTACCACGCTCTGTTGGCTGGTTGTGTGTACTTTGGATTTTCTACTACGTGTTTTATTTGTACTACCAGCCCAAGAGGATGGCCGAAAATCCTACACTGAACATTGAACTTCCTTACGTACCTACGACTTTAAATGCAACCAATAGGAGGACCGAACGGTTCCAAGCTTGTGTGACCGGCAGGGAGAATCTGTTACTGGAATATGAACCAAACATTGGGTTAGACGCTGGCGCCATCAGCGACGATAACTGCCTGAGTTTATCTGAAGATTTACAAACACTTGAAACGGAGACTTTGAAACTTAAGAAGCTACAACTACAACGCCAATATTTTGAGGCGTGTTTGGCCAAGAAAATCATCCCACGTGGGCTTCGCATTCTTAAAATGCCCACATCAGGTAACAGATTTCCAGACTTACTGTTTAAATGGCAACAGCTCAATATTGAGCTTAGTTATAATTATATGAGACTTCTTATTGACTTCCACACTCCGGAAGAGGATCTTTTAAGGTCCAGTGTTAATAATCTATTTGATGCTATTAAAAGGAAATAATCAGGTGATATTACAGACGTGAAACTAGAAAAAGTTTTGGACAATGTTTTGCTGTTTGAAAGATGCTTACTAGAGCAAAAGAAGAATAAAATTATGAGAGATGTAAGAGACTTTAAAAATTGCAATGTGTTCACTTGGCCAAGACAATATGTAACTAATGTGAACGCTGATAATGTCACTCACAGTTCAAGAAATACTGCCTTTGAAAATGTGAATGTGAATAATGGTGACAATAATGTACCTGTTAGAAGGAATGATATGAATGCTGATAGTGTTACTCATAGTTTAATTACTACTGTCATTGATGTTGTGAATATGAACGCACCTGTTAGAAGGAATGATTCTTCTACAGAGAATGTCTTTCAGGATAGTACTAGTAATAACGTGAATGACGCTCGAGCTACAACAGAGTTAGATACATCTATAGCTCAGCCTATTAGTACTGTTTGTGATATGACTCCTGCTCCTACGCATGTAGAGGCAGTAGTCAGACGTAAAATACTTAATAATGACACTCCTTTATCATCTTTGAACCCAGCTGATGAGAAAACACACACCCCTTTCCCCATAGCTCAAACTCAGTTCATGGGGAGGAAGCGATCCATCAGCAGGGGCAGGCACAAAAGAAAGGGCTCAGGTGGAGAACACCAGGGACCCACACTGAAAAAAATGTGGGAGAAAACAACTCGTTGATAGTGAATTTATCAAGTAAAATATTAACCCTACACGAAAAACAAGTTTTGAACAAGGGATTGAGTTTTATTCCCACGAAGAGAAGCAATGTAGTTGACTCTATAATTGATGCTAAGATGTTCATTAGGAAAATTCAACTTAAGCTTGATTTTGGCAAAGAAAATGTGTTGGATAATGGTCCCCATTTTTGTTCTAATAGTACGTACGTTCCTCAATTACATCCAATAGTGGATGTTTTCTCTAGGATGCTAGAAAATGATATTTATAATTATTTTGAGGAGAGTCATGATGCTAGATATAAGCATAACTTAAATTACCATCAAAGACGAGCTTTAACAGACTTAAGGAATGATCAAACGCTTGTTATTAGGCCAGCCGATAAAGGTGGATCCATTGTCCTTATGGATGTCCCAGAATATAATTCCATCATGCAGCAACTTTTGAGAGACACAGATTTCTATCTTAAAATAGATATGACGGCTGTGATGGAGAAAGTGTTTCAGACTTATGACATGCTAGATGATCTCTTAACATCATTTGTTATTACTAAGGAATTATATAACTACCTTAAGGTTAATAATCCCCTTATTCCCATTATACAAGGGCTCCCAAAGGTCCATAAGCCTTTGTTGAAACCTCCTATGAGACCGATTGTGGCTGGTCAAGGTTGGACTACTGAGCCTCTTTCCATTTTCACTGAATTTCATCTTAGACCCCTTGTGGATGTTAACCCTATTATCCTAAGAGATAGCAAACAATTTTTACTTGACTTATATGCTTATACCAGTCAGTTGGATGATAATTTACATTATGTTTTAGTAACATTAGATGTAGTTAGTTTATTCACGGTTATCCCCAATGATTTAGGGGTACAGTGTATACAGGAATACCTACGTATCCATTCTGATTATACCCCTGAGAAAATAGATTTGTTAGCACTTTTCTTAGAAACAGTTTTGCTGAACAATGTTTTTTTGTTTGGAGAGGAGATATTTTTTCAAAAGGATGGCGTAGCTATGGGCACTTCGTGTGCTAATAGCTACGCCAACCTGGTGATGGCCCATTGGGAGGAGAATTTCCTCTTCAGGTTAGATTTGTTCAACGAACATGTAGGTTTATATCGCAGGTTTGTAGATGACCTCTTTTTTATTTGGCTGAGTAATATCGATACACTTTTGAAATTTGTTGAAAGTTTGAACACCTCCACTAGTTTTTTGAAATTTACTTTGAATTATTCAGTGGATGAGATATCATATTTAGACGTCAACATTTCTAGACTTAGCAATGGATTGCTTAACACCTCTGTACATCGGAAATTGTGCCATAGGAATACCCTACTTCATAGGCACAGTATACATCCTAAATATGTTTTTAATAACGTCATGAAAGGAAAAAATGAGGGCATCTAGGCTTAATCCAACTGAGGAAGGTTATAATAGGGAATTGGATGACCTGAGCGCAAAATTTGTCCAAAGAGGCTACAAGAAAGAAATGTTTGAACAGACAACATTTGAAGTTAATAATTTAAGGAACACCAAAGCGAAACCTTATTTCTCTGAACCTTTAGGTTTATCTGATATTGGTTCATTATCTCCACCAGTGGACCTTAGGGCCCCTATGTTTTTCATGAAGGATGCTGTGCATCTGAAACAGCTTCTGATAAAACATTGGGATATTCTTCTTTTGGATAATGAAATTAGTACGGTTGTAGGTCCAAGGCCTAATGTATTGATAAGAACAAACCTAACCTCAGAAAGTTGCTTTGTAGACCCAAAAATGCTTTGACTATGAAAGGGTTGAATAGATGTGAAACTAACACCACACCTTGTGGTAAATGTAACCAATGTATGTACATTGAGAAAGAAGCAAACTTTATTCATCCTATTACTAAACAATTATTTCATTTTAATACAGCAACAAACTGTAATAGTAAGAATGTTATATATCTGGCTAGATGTATAGCATGCCCTGCGTTCTATATTGGGAAAACCAATAGGTTCCTGAAAGAACGCATAAGGGAACATGTGTATCACATTAGAATAGGTTCGGAGTTTAATGCTCTGGCCAAACATAATATGGATCTGGGTTCCACACATACTTTTAAATTTAGCGTATTACAAAAAATTGAAATTAATACAAGAGGGGGTGACATAATTAATTACACTCTAGAATGTGAAATGAAATGGATAATTAGATGTAGGGCTGACCAACCACCAGGTTTAAACGATAAGGTCCAAGTAAAACCCTTTTTAAAAAGGAGAAGGCTAAACAAACCTAAGCATTACATTTATTTTTATTTATTTATTTTATTTTACATTTGTTTACCGGGTTAGTCCGACTGGATACATATCCCTTTTCAGCAGAGACCCAGGGAGAAAAGCTCCACATTTGAAGAAAATCAACAACACTACATAGACATCATAAGGAACAATCATAGTATACACAGTTCAGAGATACTCAGTTACAAATACACTCTATTTAATTCCGCAAATACATGAGGAGTAAAAACCCCGATATTAGGGTAGGTTAATAAGTGATGAGGTTAGAGCTTTAGGTCATTAGGGAGAAGGATATATGGTTATTCACAGGTCAATTCTATGGTTATACGGAGGGGGCCATCTATGAGGACCCACGTGAATTAGAGAATAGGTTTAAAGGGATCTAGAGAGATTTTAGGTGGAGAGTCATTAAATAATTGTGTGTGGGTGGAAGACAGTTATATGATCAGTCAGGATTGTCACAAGGGCATAGCCAATGGGTCTTAAGTAGTGACCTGAGACTAGTTTTAAACTGGCTGAGGGAAGTTGAAAGTCTTAGGTTATTAGGAAGAGAATTCCAGAGCCTTCCGATAGAATTGGCATAGATAGCATCACCTCCTGAGTTATTTGATTTCATGGTTTGTACCAGGACACTATTAGAAGATCGGAGGCAATTAAGGTTGGAGTAGGGGGTCAGGAGTTTGTTCAGAGAGGGAGTTTTATCAGGTTCCATAATTATTTTGAATGCTTCTGTAAGTTGGTTGAATTTAAGAAGGTTAGGTAATTCTAACCAATCCAGTTTCTTTAGGTTATGGCAGTGATGAGTACGGTAAAGGAACCAGTAACAAATCTAGCGATATGGTTATAAACAACTGAGAGTTTGTTGAGCTCATTTTTATTGAGGAAAGATAGGACAGGGGAGGCATACAGTAGGGTGGAGAGAAGATGTGACCGTGCTATAGTTAGTTTGGAATACGGAGTAAGAATTTATTTATTTTATTTATTTTATTTTTATTTTTATTTTACATTTGTTGACCGGGCTAGTCCAACTGGAGAATTTCCATTTTCAGTGGAGGCCCGGGGAGAAAAGCTCCAAGATAAAACAAGGTTATAAAACAAGGTTATAAGAATTAATGATTAAATCATTTACAATAATTACATTTGTTACATATTTTGAGCAAAAATGCTTAGATATCAGTCTAGATTAAGTAATAAAAAGTCATATTACTATCCACATTTTAAGAGAGACAGTAATTCATTATGGTACAATTAGGTCCTTTGATATACTAGAAAAAGGTTGCAATTTAGATGACTGGGAATATAATAGAAGAAAGATGAAAGTATATTAGCCTGGATTTGTACAGGAACAGAGCCAAAAGTTGTTCAGATGTACAAGAAGTTGTTTTTTGAAAAGAGGAAAGGAGGCTAGTGAAGTGATGTGTGAAGGGAGGTTATTCCATATTTTGCCAACTGAGTTGGAGAAAAGGCAGTTACCTGCTGAATTTGTAATTCTAGTTGTGTTGACCTGTAGCTTTTCTGCGGAGCGCAGCTGTTTCAAGTTATTATAGGGGATTAGGAGGTTATTAAGAGCAGGAGTCTTTAAAGGTTGGTACAAAATATTATGAGTTATTAAGAGTTGTTGATATTTGAGCTTGTTAGGAAGTTCTAGCCAGTGTAAGTGTTTTAGGTTGAGACAGTGGTGAGTTCTATACTGGGATGCTGTGGCAAAGCGAGCTATATTGTGGTAGGAAGTAGTCAGTTTCTTTAGGTTGCTTTTCGAGATTAGTGTAGATAGAAGAAGCATACATTAGTGTAGAGATGAGATGAGATTGTGCTAAGGTGGTCCGTGCTTCTGGTGTAAGGAAAGGTTTAATTCTGTACAGTGAGCCAATCTTTTTATTAACTGCTTTTATAGTGTTATTGATGTGGTAATCATAGTTGAGATTATTATCAATAGTAACACCTAGCAGTTTGGTAGTGGAATCAGGGGAGATGACGGAGTTGTCAGTTGCAGTAACAGTGAAGTGAAGTTGAGAAGATTTATGGGTAGGGGTGAAAAGTAGCAGTTTTGTTTTTTTGGGGTTCAGGAGAAGACATCTTTTTGAGAACCACTCTTCTACTGTTGAAAAGGTAGATTGTGTCATTGACTGGAGTTCAGTATGAGTGGAGGCTGTGCATATAATGGTAGAATCATCTGCATATTGAATGCAGGTTGTGTTCTGGATAGATGACTGGAGATCATTAATAAAATGGAGAATAGGAGTGGGCCTAGTATAGATCCTTGAGGTACACCTAAAGAGATAGGCAGTAGAGTAGATAGAGAGTTTTTCCAGAGTACTGCTTGTTTTCGGTTTTCAAGATAGGATGAGAACCAGGATAAGGAAGAGGAGGCCAATTCAAGGGATTTTAGTATGTGTAGAAGAAGTGAGTGGTTAACCATGTCAAAGGCTTTTGACAGGTCTAGGAAAAGAGCAGAGGTTAGTTTGTTGTTGTTGCGGTTAGAGTTGATGGTGTTGGTAAATGAGAGTAGTGCAGTGGTGGTACTATGTGAGGGTCTGAACCCATGCTGAGTGTTAGCTAGTAGATTGTTATGAAGGAGATGGTTAAGTAGTTGTTTGTGTATACATTTTTCCGTGATTTTGGCTAGAGGAGATAATAGGGCTATAGGGCGATAGTTAGAGAGGTCAGTGGATTTGCCCCCTTTGTGTAAGGGTATAATGTGTGATATTTTCCAGATGTCTGGAAAAGTATTTTCATTTATAGATCGGTTTATTAGGATAGAAACTGGATAAGCAATAGATTTAGCTGCTATTTGCAGGAATTCTGCAGGGAGCTTGTCTGCTGAGGGGGTAGTTGGTTTAAGTTTTTGTAAGAGAGATTGTATATAAGAGGTAGGTATGGGTTGAAATTTGAGAGGAAGTAGGGAGTTGTTGATGTTACTTAAGAGGAGTTGGGATGAGTCTGGAGATAGGTGGTTGGCTAGACTTTGTATGGAGGTAGTAAAGAAGGTATTGAAGTTATTGGCAATTAAAGAGGGATTATCAGGGTCTAAATTCTGTGGGTGTGGTGTAACTACTTTGCCTGGGGTGAGTAGATTATTAATGGTAGACCAGAACTTTTTGGTTGTTTTTGGTGGTTTGCTGAAGTTCAAGTAGTAATTTTTCTTATCTGATAGGATGGCTTTTTGGTGTTGTTTCTGAGCTCTCTAAAGGTTTGATGATCTGTTGGGTTTCTAGAGGAGCCATGTTTTCCAAGCTTTATTTCTAAGTTTGATTTTTGTTTAGTATTGGAGGTTAGCCAAGGTGCTGTTTTGGTCTTTGTTCTAATGGTACGACTCGGGCATGTTGATTTAAGATTGCAAGGAATGCAGAGTTAAAATGTTCAACTGCATTGTTTAGTGAGAGGTGTTTAAGAGGCGACCAGTCATATAGTGACAGATCAGTTTGAAACTGTTCAGGATTAAATTGTTTTTTTGAATATAGTGTTTTGTGAGAGGTAGGTAAGTTTACATTAGTTTTAGATCTAATGACATAGGTAAGTGAATGATTGCTGAGGTCATCAGGAAGGATGCCAGTATGGTAGGTTTGTAGGGGTGAGTTTGTAAGAATCCAGTCTAAGGTAGTTTCCTTTTACTTTTATTGTTTGTTCTAGTGGGGCTATCAATTAGTTGTTTGAAACCATAAAGGTTTATATGGGAAGTAGGGTTAACATTATTACAAGTTTTCCAATCAATGTTGAAGTCCCCAAGGAGCAGTGTTTCTTGAGGGAGGTTATTAGAGAGTTGTTCAAGAAGTTGCTCTAAAGTAGGGATGTTATTTCCAGGGGGGAGATATGCACAGATTATATTAATAGCTTTAGTAGTGTTTATTTGAATTTTGGAGCAGATTATTTCAGCGGTATCGTTTTGAATGAAGGTAAGGTCAAGAAGGGTAAGCTTCAAGTAAGTTTTATATAGAATAGCTACACCACCTCCCTTCCTGGAGGTACGATCTAATCTGTAAATGTTATATCCAGGTGGGGTAATTTCAGTGTCTTTAATTGCAGGTTTTAGCCAAGTTTCTGATAAGCATAGTATATCAAATTTGTGAACTTCTAATAGTGCATGGAGTTGGCTAACTTTGTTACAAATGCTGCGTATGTTGAGATGGGCCAGAGTTAATAAGTTAGAGGGTGTAGTGGAAGAAGGAGAGAAGGGGATGTTGTGATTTGTGTGTGTTTTGATATTAGTAGTTTGTGGGCCTGGGTTGGGGTGTATATCACCATCTTGTAGTAGATGGAGTAGAGTAAGATAGTTTTCGATTATATGTTTTTGGAAGGTGTAAAGTGACTTCTTTAGCTTTGTTTTTAGTAGTTTGCAGTGTAATAGTCTGTGGTATTTGGCAAGTAGGTAATTGGATTGTGAGGGGGTATGTAAGAAGGAAGGAGGTGTGGATGTTGTTGGTGTACTGGTGTGCTTTGAAGGAAGTGAGAGAGAAAATGAAATAGATTGTTCATAGGAGGTTAGGAGGTAGGTGGTGATTAGGAGGGATGTAAGTAAGAAGCAGATAGGTATTCTTAGTTGTGAGTGGAGTGTAGTTGTGGTCATGATAGTGTAGTTGTGGGTTTGAGTTTGTGGTAGGGGTAGAGGTTTGTAAGGTGTGTTAGTGAGGGAGGTGTTAGGCTGGTTAGAGTTTAGGAATAGGTGTGGTTAAGTGTGGGGTGGTACCCAATTAGTAATGATGTGAGTATGATTGGGAGGATGAAGTAAGAGGTGTGTCTAGAGGGAAGATAAATGTAGGACCCCGGGGGGTGGGTGGGAATTGGGGGTAGGGTGGGGAGCGGAGTGAGCCCGAGGGCTTAACGGAGCGGGTAGAGCCAAAGCAGAGAAGTTGAGAGGAAAACAATCTAAGAGGTGCTTAATTTGAAGGTAAGTAGTGCAGGGGATGGAAGAATACTTGTTGTAAGTAGTGAGTGAGGTAAGGTTGAGTAAGATAGAGAAAGGAGCAAGGAGGAAGATGCTGAAAAAGGCTAACAGATAGTGGGAAACTCTAGGAATTAATATTGTGGAAGAAAAGTTTAGAGGGATAAGCAGTTCCAGGTGGAGGGAGCCACCTAGTGGACACAGCAGGTAATTGCTACCAGGATAACTGACTGATTGTGCAAATGTGGTGTATAGTAGGTAGTTAGGATTGCAGGTAGTCAAGGGAAGGGAGAGGCTATGGGTGGCTGCTGGCAGTTCCTGCTTAAAGATAAGCAATACTTTAGGGTGCAAGAAGCATACATGTAGTGGTTAAAAACCTTTAAGAGTTTGTAGGACGTACTTTCTTGCGTCTTTCAGGAGGAGTCTATCCAGGAATATAAAGTGTAAATTGCGTAGGTAGGGTAGGTGACTGGAGTCTTTGGTAGGTTAAACAAACCCAGACCTTCAGGTGGTCAACAGGCTTCAGAGCTAGGAAGGGAGGGAGAAGAAAAGGATTATGGTATAGTGTAACAAAGACTGTAGGAAAACAGAAAAAATGCAATAGATAGCAGTGTCTGTAAAACATTCACACTTGAAGCAAATATGACAAGGTAGAATGCAGGATAAAAACATTAGCTAATTAGCAGTATCTGTTAAACATTCACACTTGAAGCAAATATCACAAGGTAAAATGCAGGATAAGAACATTTGCTAAAATACAATACAACCAAAAACATACACACTTGATTCTATACAAGGAGCCTAGTTTCTTGTTTACTGTCTTAATAGTTTGAGTAATAGATAGGATTTTTTATGTGTAGGTTTGTGTTTAGACTTTAGTATTTTTATGTTTATATACTTTATATGTGCTTTATATGAATGATAAGTTATTAGTATTGTTTCAATATATTTGACTGTGTTTATATGCAAATTTACAAGCATTATATATTGTATATTATATTTCTTATATATATATATATATATATATATATATATATATATATATATTTCTTATATATATGCATTTTAAAAGATATTTTAGTATAGGTTAGAATGTTAGTATAGGTTAGAATGTTACATGTATTTCTGTTTGTTACTCATTATATTTTTATATATTGAAATACAGGTTTTTATTAATTGTGGAATTAGCGCTTTAATGCTTTGGAGTTTTTAAAAGAATATTGAGTTTTTCTATGGTTGAATGGTTGACCAATAGCAATGCAAGGAGGGATATTTAACTCTGTAAGTATTTTAAGATGTGCATAATTCTGAAGAAGCCTTCGGGTGAAAGTGCTTACTTGTGAATAAAGGGATTCGTTTTATATACTTTCATTCAGCGTTTTGAATACTTTCACGAAGATTGTTCTATTTATTTGCTGGTGATTTTACGTTTTTGGATTTTGTGCCATTAGGTACCAGCGTACGTTTTATGCTTATCAATAACTATTAAATATGACTGTTACATTATATATGGGACATATTTATGTCCTACCATCTCGGACATTTGCCCTTTGTACTGTTTTATGTCAGGACACACCTGCCCAGGGTGGGGCTGTCCCTCCTACTGTGGGACAGGTAGTAACCGTATGCCTACGGCTAGCTATACCCACACCTACCGTACTGATTTGCCTCTGACTTGGCACTAACAAACACATGTTGCGGACACACACACACATTACAGTCACACAGAGATACACACGGCACCTTCAATGCACACTTAGATACGGCACTCACAGACACAGTTGAACACAGTACCTACGTGGACCGCGACACCGGCAGCGGTGACTAACTGTCCCTACATATCATCATACTATTACTCGCAGATGTACTGTTCCGGTACTGTGTTCTATCGGTCTTTCAGCCTTGTGGTTACGCATGTCGGTATATTACACATTCCATGGTTGGCAGTATCCTATTTATTTGTACCTCCAAGATGTTATGAATGTCGTTGAACTATCTATTATATTTCCAAAAGAAAAGGTGCACCATTGACTGAAATAAACAATTTATTCACAACAAAATACAGGCTCCGGAAAGTAAGCGCTTTCACGTCCTTGCAACACTTCCTCAGACTTCAATAAAACCTAAACAATGCGCTACTTTAAATACACAATTCAATCAACAGCTGTGTCTAATCAATGTAACTAATAGATCAGCCGGAAAAGCTGACACAAGCATTCATATACATCTTAGCTAACCATATGTAAAAACATTAAAAAATACACAAAATATAAAAATGTATATATTATATACACAACGGTATAAAGATACAAATATGTTTAAAATAAAATGCAACCTTCAATGCTTTAGTGGTTTAGATGCCAGAAAGGGTTTTAATGTAATTTTATCGTTTAACCCATATTTATGTGCTTGTAGCCTCAGTATCCATTTATTTTCGATCTCTTCCATGTAGTTTCTCATATTACCTAGCCTATTAGATCTAGCAACCAATTGTAAAACCCTGAATTTAAAACTATGCTGAGAACCATGCTCTAAAATATGCTTAGCTAGAGCATTACTGGTGTTTTCTTTGTTAATCGCATATATATGCTCCCTTATTCGTTTACGCAAAGTTCTTTTGGTCTTGCCAACATAAAACAACCTACAGAACTGGCATTGAGCTACATAGAATATATCCATTGACCTAAAGTCCGCATATCCTTTAAATGAAAAAGTGTGACCTGTAAATGGATGTATAAATACATTATCATCAGCTATGTATTTACATTGGTTGCAGTTCTGGCAGGCAAAAGTGCCTATCCTTTCTGACTGTATCACCTTATTATTGGGTTGTTCATAACACAGCATTCTTTTGAGAGACTTCATATTTCTGTATGCTATGTTAGGTTCGTCTTCTACTAAATTCCTAATTCTATCATCCATTCTTAGTAGTTTCCAATTGTTTTGTATAATGCGTCTAATATGACTATTCCTATTTGTAAATGGAATGACCAATCTATTCTTCCTCTGAAGTGTAGGTACTGTGTTTGAAGAATTGACAGTGTTCCTATGAATAAAGGGGATACCCTTATCTGTTCTGTGTGTATCACCCTCTGAAATGGCCAGATGTATCACTGCTGGTTTGTATCCTCTTGAGGCAAAATTATTCACTAATTCTACCTTTTGTTGTTCATAGGTCATTCTTTGAGTTGTTAATCTCGAGGCCCTCAACACTTGATATTTCATAATATTAGCATGCACATGTCTGGGGTGCATGCTCCTGCGATGTAGCAGGTTGTTCCTCCAGCAAGGCTTCCTAAACATTTCGGTGTCTATACCATCATTTCTTTTAATTATTTTGACGTCAAGGAACTCTATTGCATCCCCTGAATATGAGCTTTCAAAGGCCAAAAACACAGTGGTGTTATTGATGTAACGCACAAAGTCATGTAACTGTGTCTCATTGCCCCCCCCCACACAATAAAAACATCATCTACAAATCTACTGGATAGTGTGTTGTATGATAACAAGATGGAGCAAATGTTGGCTGACAATGATACTTACAAACCTCTGAGTGTAAACCTACTCAATAAATTAATAAGGGACGTTCATGGGCATTTGTATGACCTCCTGCTGAGCAACATCATAGATGTTGATTTATATAAGTATTTTCTAGTGGAGAATCCATTGGTCCCCATTATAAGGGGCCTACCTAAAATTCATAAAGAATTGTTTGAACCACCGATGAGGCCCATAGTCTCCAGCAAGGGGTGGCTTACTGAACCACTTTCCATTTATTTGGACAAGGAGTTTAAGCCCATTGTTATGAACATTAACCAAGTCCTTAGAGACACCAAGCATTTTTTGGAGAATTTTGCATTATTTAGTAGAACAACACCCATTGGCAAAGAAGACATCTTAGTGACTCTAGATATCAAATCTTTGTTTACCTCCATACCCAATAACACTGGGATTGAATATGTTAGGTTACTTTTATTGGAGAATAATATCACCAATGATAAGGTTATAAGATGGATGATACTACTAGAGATAGTGTTAGAGAATAATGTCCTGATATATGATGACAATTATTTTTTACAAAAAAAGGGGGTTGCCATGGGATCCCCATGTGCAAACCCGTATGCCAATCTGGTATTGGCATACTGGGAGAGCATGTATATTTTGAATAATGCACTTTATTCTGATAAGCTGAGGTACTATAGTAGATTTGTTGATGATGTTTTTATTGTGTGGGGGGGCACTGAGACACAGTTACATGACTTTGTGCGTTACATCAATAGCACCACTGTGTTTTTGGTTTTTGAAAGCTCATATTCAGGGGATGCAATAGAGTTCCTTGACATCAAAATAATTAAAAGAAATTATGGTATAGACACCGAAATGTTTAGGAAACCTTGCTGGAAGAACAACCTGCTACATCGCAGGAGCATGCACCCCAGACATGTGCATGCTAATATTATGAAAAATCAAGTGTTAAGGGCCTCGAGATTAACAACTCAAAGAATGACCTATGGACAACAAAAGGTAGAATTAGCGAATAATTTTGCCTCAAGAGGATACAAACCAGCAGAGATACATCTGGCCATTTCAGAGGGTGATACACACAGAACAGATAAGGGTATCCCCTTTATTCATAGGAACACTATCAATTCTTCAAACACAGTACCTACACTTCAGAGGAAGAATAGATTGGTCATTCCATTTACAAATAGGAATAGTCATATTAGACGCATTATACAAAACAATTGGAAACTACTAAGAATGGATGATAGAATTAGGAATTTAATAGATGACGAACCTAACATAGTATACAGAAATATGAAGTCTCTCAAAAGAATGCTGTGTTATGAACAACCCAATAATAAGGTGATGCAGTCACAAAGGATAGGCACTTTTGCCTGCCGGAACTGCAACCAATGTAAATACATAGCTGATGATAATATATTTATACATCCATTTACAGGTCACACTTTTCCATTTAAAGGATATGCGGACTGTAGGTCAATGGATATAATCTATGTAGCTCAATGCCAGTTCTGTAGGTTGTTTTATGTTGGCAAGACCAATAGAACCTTGCGTGAATGAATGAGGGAGCATATATATGCGATTAACAAAGAAAACACCAGTAATGCTCTAGCTAAGCATATTTTAGAGCATGGTTCTCAGCATAGTTTTAAATTCAGGGTTTTACAATTGGTTGCTAGATCTAATAGGCTAGGTAATATGAGAAACTACACGGAAGAGATCGAAAATAAATGGATACTGAGGCTACAAGCACATAAATATGGGTTAAACGATAAAATTACATTAAAACACTTTCTGGCATCTAAACCACTAAAGCATTGAAGGTTGCATTTTATTTTAAACATATTTGTATCTTTATACCGTTGTGTATATAATATATACATTTTTATATTTTGTGTATTTTTTAATGTTTTTACATATGGTTAGCTAAGATGTATATGAATGCTTGTGTCAGCTTTTCCGGCTGATCTATTAGTTACATTGATTAGACACAGCTGTTGATTGAATTGTGTATTTAAAGGAGCGCATTGTTTAGGTTTTATTGAAGTCTGAGGAAGCGTTGCAAGGACGTGAAAGCGCTTACTTTCCAGAGCCTGTATTTTGTTGTGAATAAATTGTTTATTTCAGTCGATGGTGCACCTTTTCTTTTGGAACTGTTCTGGGACTTTGCTGTTGATAAGGGTGCTTTACTTGGCAAGAAGTCTTCTCTTTTGTTTATCTATTATATTTGCAGATATCGCTGAATCCATCTATATCACCATATATCCCTCTATTGCCCTTTCTATCTGTATTATATATATGCATATGTGTACATATATATATATATATATATATATATATATATATATATATATATATATATATATATATATATATATCTGGCGGGGAACGTGACAGCCACACAGCACCACCATATGCTGTAAGACTTATGTACTGTTCAGATGTTGGCATTCCGTGTTCCACTGGCTGTTGTGTTTACAGTGTTTGAGGGCTGCCTATGTAGGAGCCACACATTGGGCCACCTATACATTACAATTTACAGGTGGTCATGTTTGTGTGCCATCCATTTTACTGTGTGTGCAGGTGGAGAGGTGTCAGTCCGTAGGGGCCTACACTGTCAGAGTATGTGCTATACTTTCCCTCTTTGCCAAGGAGTGGGCATATTGGGCACGCCTCCATCTGCCTACTGGGGCTGGCACAGTGTGTTCGTGGTCTGAATCCCTCTGTGCCTGTGTTGGCCTTGGCAATTGTGGTGGGCTATGAGGGCCTTCACAATTTTGTCCCTGCTGCAGCTGCTTCCGCAGGATCATATTATGTAGCATGGCACATACTATGACAATGTGGGCACATGTGCCTGGAGAGTACTGCAAGGCTCCACCAGATGTATCCAAGCACCGGAACCGTGATTTCAGCATCCCGAACACACACTCTATGATGATTCTGGTTTGTGCATGTGCCTCATTATGGCGTTCTTGCATTGGTGTGTGTGCATTTCTGATGGGAGTCATAATCCATGGCTCCAGTGCATAGCCAGCATCCCCCACAAGATGGCCATGTGGGATGTCCCCCCTGACAAATATTGCATTGCATACGACCTGGCAGTTGATGGAGTGGAATCCCTTGTGGTTTATGTAGCGCCTACCCTGCTCACCGGGTGGTGACTTGATTTGTATGTGCGTGCAGTCTATCGCACCCAGTACCTCCGGGTATTGTGCCACATGGTGGAAGTGGTTCATATTGCTGGCCAACTCCTCCTGAGTTCTGGGGAAGTATATCTGCTCATTGGCATGTGGTAACATGGCATCCAGGAACTGGTGTAGTACCCTGGATGCTGATGCCTGTGAGATACCCATTATATCTCCAGTTGGCCTTTGAAAGGTACCTGTGGCCAGTATTCGCAGGCTTACACATACCTTGGTGTCCACTGGGATGGGTTCCCCTCTGTTGTTTCTGGTTCTCAGGCGTGGCCGGCGCAGCTCCACTATTTGCTGTAAGATGTCCCTGTTCACCCTGTAATGCTCTACTATCTCCAGGTCATGTAGCCCCTGATAGGTTACCCTTGGTCTGAACACTCTCCTTCTCCTCCGAGGCCTGCGGTGGTTGTCGGCATCATCCTACACAACACCATCAGTCTCTAACACATGCTGATGAATCACAGCTATGGCAGCTCCCAACATGTACATTTTAAAAGTTCCCCGTGTGTTTACACCTATGGTGCAGTGTTTGGGAATACACAGGTGTGTGTTGGGTGCTTTCACACTTTATACTATTGTGCTGTGAACACTGATGATGTCATAGGATGTGTATGTACGATCGTAGCTACAGGTTATCTTATGTGTTTTACTGCCGGAACTACTATTGTGGTGCCTTTGGTGCTGAATTACATTTGCCTGCCGTGGATTACCTCTTGACCTTCCCTTTACATTTCTGCATGTTGCACCTACCATTTTCTGGCGTGCATCCTGCAGCCTACTTTCATTTGTACTTTCCTGGACCTGGCGTATCTTGCGTTATGTGTGCTACTGCTGGTCTGCTGTCGGTTTTATTTGCTCTC